>NC_073692.1:266489116-266789116 GCF_029784155.1 Uranotaenia lowii
TTTGTTTCGATTATAGTCGTTCAAACATCTTTATGTCATTCGCGACCTATAACAACGATGCAGTTGCTCAAAATGACCTTTTTGGCTTTCTTACAGAAAGGCATAGCGAACGCTCAGTTGGGGATATCATTTATTAAGGATCCAAGACCCCACTTTATATATACCAATCGACTCAGCTCGACGAGTTACGATGATGTCCGTGAATTTGTATGTTCCATTTAAAACGTTCTTACCACATTAACTCCTATTCTAGGTTTCACGATTTTGATGAATTTAGTATCAAAAAAATGAATTTTTTTTCCTGTAGGTTATATCTCAAAACCAAAAAAAAAAAACAAAATTGTTTAAAATTATTCTTTTCCATAGTAAATATCATGCTCATGTTGGCTCCAAAAAAGGTAGCCATTTGCTCAGCAGCAGTTGCCAGCAATCGCTAAATTAATTACGGAGGCGATAGAAAATTTGACAAAAAAATCATCAATCAGCAGAGAATCGATCCCACGCCATCTATCATGAGAGTTTAGGAGGCTAACCACTAGACCACTAGTGAGCGTCGAGAAATGTGGCTCTCAAACTTGAACAGTTTGAAATATTTTGATAGTAAATGAACTCGTTGAATATCAGTTCGTTTATACTCCTAAAAACGTACTGACCACCTTTTTTTATATTGAGTTTAGTTATTTTTGCTATCGATTTCCTTCAATCAAAATCTTTTTTTTATAAATCAAACATATATAATTCAGAAATAAGGAATCCATTATTGTGTCATTTATTTCCAAAGATAATTTACACTCTGTAAGAGAGCCTCCAATCCACTGATAAGTGTATTAAATCGGGTTTTTTCTTTTTGGTCATCGCTCCACATTTTCAATCTAATATGTGTTATGAGCCTACTTGTTTGATTAACTCTACTGAATCAAAGCAATCGAAAGATTCCCTTTAATTCCTTTTTTTAAATAAGAATTAAAGGGAATCTTTCGATTGCTTTGATTCAACCAAATTTTCACTTTTTAACTTCAGCAATGGTAGCTAGTTCCTTATTATCCCATTTTTCATCAAATTCGCAAAAATCAGGCAAAATCAGGCATATTTTCAAAAATCAGGGATATTCAGTGGTTATCAGGTTGTCAGGTAGAGCATCGAAAAATCAGGTAAATCCTGAAAAATCAGGCACATTGGTGTCTCTGTTTTTACGTCCATTCTGACTCTCCCCAGCAAACAATTTTGTAGGTATATTTCTCAACAACTTTGTTATACGTTTCATATACATTATAGAATGATCGTATGAAACACGAAAAAACAGCTTTTACCTACCAAAGTGGAGGCAATCACATACATCACATAGTCAATACATACAAATGTTAAAATTCTGGCTATAGCGATAAGAGTATACGTTTTCGGCACCATATTCATACATACTGAAAGAATGCAAGAGAGCACAAGTTTTTTTTTCTCTCAACGCATGCGAACTGTTGCCAGCGACAATATTAGCTGCCTCTGTCATTGGGCAATTCTTGCAAATACACCATCTGATTTTGAGCAATCCGGTTGCACTGCTGGTCGCAAAGAGAACAACAAAGCTGTTCTCTCTTATGACCCATGCGAGAGAAAAAAAGGAACGAAATCGTCTTCAAAATCTGCAAACATGGCGGACTTTTTATCATATACGATTTAAACCATTTAATACGACTTCGAGTAACGATTTTTACGACTTTTTACTGACGTTAGTTGGAATTACGATTCTCATTAACGTTTTTAATAACTTGAGTTATCATTTTTAATGCGATTTCATGTTTGCTGGGTCCGCGCCCTTAACTCCTATCAAAATAGTGAGAAATTTTCTCTCGTCCGGGAGCGAAAACTTATCCTTAACGTTAAAATAGACGATAAATTTGAATCGAAATGCACAACTTATCGACAGCAAAATTGAAGTTAGTGTTCTTGCGGATGAAAATCTCTCACTGGTATTCTGATCGGCAAATTCTATCGGAGGATAACGATTTTTGGATTCCCTGCTCAAATGTGGAATACAATTTCAATGGATTCAGGAGTGTAGCCAAGTTGTAAAGGCTTTTTCCTTTAAGCAAATATAGGGGGAAGTGTTCCTAAATGGGCCTATGGGTTAAATGCGCCTACAGCTGTTTGGCTGTTAAGGGTTATACGCTTTGAACATAAGGCAAGAATTTTTTTTATGAATTTATCAACTCGAAAAAATTTAAAAATTCATACAAGGTTTTGATACTGTTTGATGTAATATTTTGTCTTTTAAAATGATACGTGAAGAAGCTTAAAACAAAAACTTGAGTGGTTTTTGACTCTTATTCAAAATTAGCTTCGTAAAATAAAACAAATTTAAGCTTTTATGAAGGTTTTATAATGATTAGAAAGTGAAATAAGAGAGTGTTTTTGTATGCCGCTATCTATTCTATTCTAATCTATATTTTTTTATTTATAGAGGATTTTAACCAACTTGGTAATTCGTCCTCTTAAGAAAAGTTTACATTTTTAACTTGCCCCTATCATGTTTGTAATATGCCGGTATCTTAAAATAAATATATGATTTTTATCATTAGAAATTAAAATCTAAGCTCTAATTAACAATCTAAGAGTGAATTGAAGATCTCAAAACAGATTTGTTTAAGTTTTTCTTATGGATGAATTGCCTCCTTAACCTTTTTTTTATTCCATAAAATTATAAAAGACTTAGTTTTTATAAAACTTCAGCTTTGTCGTATGAAAATTATCAGTTTCTAGCATTTGCAATGAAATTATACGATAATGTTGCCCGAAAAAAAGAAATTTTGACCAAAACATGAATAGGCGCATTTATCTCGCACGGTTCGAGTTTCGGCATTTTAGACTACAGCTATAATAAAATCATTTCTCGATCATCTCATCTCATCTCATCTCATCATCTCGAAAACTGAAAGAGATTTCAACATAAAAATTAATTAAATTTATAGGAAAGAAATGTCTACTGATGTGTATATTGTTTTTGTACACATATTCGATGTAATATTTGATTAAGGGGGGGGGGGGGTAGGGTCTAACATTTTCAAAAAATCGATTTTTTTATTTTTTTATTTTCTTATTGTAAAACATTTCCAGAATGTTGTGTCAAATTTTCAAGTCAATTGAAGCAAAACTGTAGAAGTTATAGGCCTTTATCTCCTCCTATCTAATACTGCAAGAAAGCAAGAGCAGAAACTTCAAACGCGTTTTTCTCGAAAGCACATTTTTAAAGTCCGTGGACATCGTCATTTGAAAACTACTTATCCGATTCTTTTCAAATTTGGAACATATTTTCTATATATAAAATACCAGACCCCAACGTTTTTCTTTTTTGATTTTTTTACTTTGGGGAGATTTTACAGGTAAAAAATGGCGGATTTTTAAGTGAAAAATCGTAGTTTTTACTTCAAACAGCCACAAAAATTTCATAAAAATATTTTTAAGTTAAATAAAAACGTTGGGGTCCAGAAAAACATCTATTCAAAATATTTTACTCTGATTTTTTGACTTCAGATGATTCTGTGCTGAGATACAGTGTCCACCGCAAATCCTGTTTTCTAAAAGGCATCCTCGAAAATGCTCCGTCAGCGGCTCATTTTTCAATATTTTTCTACGAAAAAATCAATAAATGTTCTTTTAACAATGCTTTGTATAATGCAAAAAATTTGAATACATTTGTTTGAACGATAGCTCCAGAAAAAAATCGTGAAAATGGTGTTTTTTTATACCCGTTAGACCCTACCCCCCCCTTAAATCAGTATTCTGCTTAATAGGCACATATAGCCCGCTTTTCCCCTTTATTTGCAAATCATCTCATATAGCATTTCTAAAAGACACTCTTTTATATGAAGATTAACCTCAAACGATAGTAATGAAAACTTGTTAAATTAATTAGCAGGAATCTTCTTACGTACGATGATGAAAGCACTGAATTGGTGCACACTCTTCCATCACAGGTCTGGTCATTTATCTCAAAGTGCATTTGAACAAGACTGTTTTTCTGAGTAGAAACCCTTTTCTCTTCTCTTTCTGTGACCCAATTCAAGTCAAAAGAAGATGCTATGCAAATCAACAATGAGTAATACTCATTCTGATGAAGCATATACATAATCCCGGTCAATGAATGGCTGTCATGTTTTTAATAACATGTAACATGACCAACTCAACCTAGATGTACTAGAATGATGGAAGTGTCAGAAAGACAAAAAAACGATTCATAGGGTCGTTACAGCAATTGTCGATTTAAAAATAATTTATCGTTTGGTCATCGTTGAATATCATTTTCTAGGGAAAGAAAATAGCCTCAACTACCATAGATAAAAACGTCAAGACATGATGGCGACGATTTTGTCTCTTTCCTAGTAGGTAAATTTTGCACTAGCCCAAGAGGAGAAAGTAATAATGACTGACAGCCAGTCGGCTAATAAGTCTTTGCGTGTGATGAAAATGCCAGAACTGTTTATTATGTGTCAGTCCCTTTTGAAATAGAATATCTATGGCATGTCGTGGTGATGTTCGCATTTTGACCGAGCTGCGTCAAACAACTTGCCTATAACGTACAAAGTCGGGATCCGGAGAGCGGTAATTGATGTCTAATACCCATTATACTTGGTAACAAGAACACATTTTCTGTCCGGCTCATGCTTCAGTAAACTAGGAAAATTCTCAGAAAACAACTTCAAATGGATTTAGGAATTTTGCTAACAGATCACACTTTTGGAAAACATGCATTCTGGAATGGGAATTTCAAAGTAGTTTAATACAATAATTTCTTCAAAGCATCCATGGAAACAAAACTTTGTCATCCCCTCTTCAAAAAGTCATCGTTTGCCTTGAATTTTTATTAAATTTAAAAATAAATTCAAGAGCCAACAACATCGAATGGCAAATCAGCATCTTAAACTCTACAGGACTGCTTACCCACCGCGAGAGATGCCAGAGGGCACTAAGCCGGGGCTGCTTGTTAGTTAGATATTCTTCCTGAAACTATTCGCCGAAGTTTCCCGGTAAATAAGGAGAGGTTCTTTTCCTCTGGTTGACCAAAAATATAACACAATCCACAACAGTCTGTAAACTTAACTAGCAAGATAGCTGCTCTGTGTTGGGGCCTGACTAGCTGTAAATTATAAAACTTTTTCCGACCCGACGATGGACTTTCTTTTTTTGCTTTTTCCGTCCGGGGGAGACAGTCTTTCGGGTTCGCTTGAAACGCACCGACACTTTCATGTTGTTCATATCTTTTTTCTTTCACTTCGAAAACAAAACGTGTGCCAAAATGGTGTGGTTGAAAGTCGGATGACTTTATTCGTTGTTTATTATCGTCACAATTACCGTTGGATGGGCAAGATTTAAGCTTGGTAGATTTATCTTAGAATAATTTTTTGGGTAGCCCTGAAAATAAGGGACGTTTTGAAGCTTTCGACAAAATTATGTTGGTATTTGAAATTTAAAAAATCCATCTGAGCTGCCACTTCACAACTCTTTAACTTGGTAAAAAATAGTTATTTTCCATAAAGAATCATTTTTGAATTTCTATTCTGTTTTTATATTCTGTTATTTGAAAAATTATTTCGACCTTTTAAAACGCGAATTGTACAAAGCGTCTTTCGAAGAAGTTTTTCGATAAAAAAAATTTGGGATTGAAGAACAATTGATAAAAAATTATTTAATAGCTTTTCAACAGAGATTAGAGTTTAAGAACATCTCAGATGACAGATGATTTTTACATAATTTTGAAATAATTTGTTTTCAGTACACAGTAGGAAAGTAGGAAAACTGTACTTTTTCAGATCGTCTTTTTTATGTTTACTAGGTAATAGCTTAATATTTGACTATGATATCCCCAGTTTTTCAACTCATTATCTTGGATTCTAAACGCACCATAGACATCAAACTTCGAAAAATTTTAAAATTTATTTGATAAAGAACTGAAGTATACTCCAGGCATAGGACTCTGCCAATGAAACATAAAGCATGGAACATCAAAAATCTGGACGCACTGTTTATTATACCATAGCGCTCCTAGTTGTCGGATCTGGAATGTGTTGACAGTACTTTGTTGTTTACGAGTTTTGATCACCGCCAGTTGTTGTTATCTTTTTAAGTTGATATTTTTCGGTGATTGTTGAGCCTAATAATAACAATTTCTTATCGTTTCGGCCTACTGGACAATTTCAGCCATCTTCAGAAAAACTGTATTCAGGTAAAAAATATTCAAAAATTTAAATCAAAAGCTTGATAGGTGTTGAAATTTTAGGCTAGGGCAAGGAATATTTAAAGAAGGTAGTGTCGAGGCAGCCCTGCTTTAGTATTAGTACACATTGCGACGTCACAATCACGAAAAATCTGTTAATTTACTAGAAAATTTGCCTTTTTCGTTGATAATTTGAAGAATTTGCTGGAAATGTTCTACTTTTAATACCTGTTATTCAAGAAGGATTCTTGTTCTTCAAGATTGGTACGAAAAAAGTTGGATTTTCGAGTAATTTTTGTATGAAATAAACCATCGAAGTTCGAAAAATGGTGGATTTTCCCTGCTCAAATTTGCAAAACTTTAAAATTAGTTAAAAGTCTTCCATGAAAATGATCAAGTCAGTGCAGTTTAAGATCGTTATTACACAAAAAAATATAAAAAAAAACAAGCTTTTATATAAAACCACAATTATTTATTCGCATTTTAGTAAATCGAGTTAACAATAATCAATTGATGTTATTGTTCTACATAATAATTGAATATGGTAAACCGATTGGTTAAAAATCATGACAAACAATTGAACACTCAATAACTACCAGCTAGACCTTTTTAAAGTAGATTTTATCTTCGTTTTTTGACGTTTTAGCTTCAAGATGACATTGAGTTCTTGTGGTGGTATTATTCCATAATTTTCAATCGATTTCGGTAAACAACCTCTTGAATCATTTGTTTTAACTGATACACAGAATCCACAGAAATTATTTTTAAATGTTTAAATCACGTCTAAAACCATCAAAAGTTGATTTTTTTTTTCTTAAAAATGCGTAACAAATACATACAAATGTGTTAAATTTACTTAAAAATGAAGTTTAGATGATCAATTGCAAATTTAACACTAAACATACCGACACTTTGTATATATCTATTCATACCGCGAGCGGTAAAATGACGACAGACACCTTTTCCGTTAAAACTCTCTTTTTTCTTGACCGATTTCTACAAATTTTATAGTTTTGGAAAGCTCGTAATATGACTCAAATACGGTTTTCAGACAGAATTGAGCTACAAGGCTTCGGGAAAAGGCTATAAATCAGTTATTAAGCACTCCAAAAGAATTTCACTTAATGCCTGAGAACACTGAAGTAAGAAGCTATATGTTACACATATGGGAATATTTTTTGAAAGTTTCTTAAGATCATGGCGACAAAAAGTGAAAAAAACTGAAAATAAAAATAGTCCTGTGATTAAATTGGCAAGAATTATTATGTTGGGCGTAACCATCATTTGAATTATTATAATTTAAATTATCAAATTGGGCGTAACCATCATTTATATTTAAAAAAAATACCGTCATATGACCGCCTCCGGTACGTTTAGTGTTAATTACCTTCCATATGAAATGAAAATAGAAATTTCAATTTGATGAAATTAAGTCGAGATATTTAATATAACACCCAAGTTCTTCTTATCTTAGCAAAATTTTATAATTGGAGCAGTTTTTAACTGTTCTACTTATGCAGAATGCTTATGGATCCATGATTCTCTATATTTTGTTCACCTTTTTTTGTAAATCCATAAATCCATTATTTTGTTATATTCCCACCCCACTAACTATTAAAACTAAGAAATCGAAAATCCGTGCTTAATTGATACGCGAGAACTGTTTGTGAAATCTTATTTTTCAACTTGGTTGTGAATTTCGGGAACGTTTCACCACATCTATCACCATGTGTATCTCCAATAATCTTGAAAAAAAATTGCATCTTACTTTCCACATAGTGCTGTAGTTTTTTTTTCTTTTTGCGATACCCGATTTTAAACGCCTTTATGTATGCCACACAGTAGCTTGTATTCAAGAATTCAGCTAGGAATATTGCATGCAAGTTCATGATTCCAGTGCTGCTGACAGTTTTGACTGTTGATCTACTATGAATGGTTTTTTTTACAGATTGCTTGAACTTTTTTCTGGTAGCATCTAGCTGAAACTAATCTTAGTAAAAATTACAAAATTATTAAATGAATTATTTAATTTTTATTAAATTATTTATTAATTATTTATTGATTATTTATTAATTTTTTATTAATAATTTTATTCAAATTATTATTAGTAAATAGTAAGAATACAGTAACCCAGTGAAGAAGTTATTTTTTGCATGAAACTCTAAATCGCTTCCCTAGCGATTATAATCTGGAAAAAAAATTCTCCACACTAATGTCCATACAAATTAAAAAACCGTTGCGCTAATTCAGGGATGAACCAAATCATCTTATATTTAACACAGATGAATGGGGAGCAAAAAGGAATCGGAAAAAACACATGGGAGCAAAAAGTCAGTTTTTGCAGCGGTCTTGTGGAAATACTAACTTCCAAAATATTTTCTTTTTCCAGTTTAAGTTTAAGCAATTAGTAGTCACTTGAGAGCAAGTGATAAATATTGTTGATAAGAAATTTAAAATTTTAAAAATTATTTCTTATCAGTAAATGCTTATTCGTTTTTTTTTCCAAAATTAGCCGTTTCAATAACAAAAAAGCAAAAATAGTGTTTTCTAACTCTCAAATTAATATAAAAAAATTATTTCAAATCTGTCCACGTGGACATACACTCTTGTTCACGGAGGGGGAGGAGGGGTTCGAAAAAACTCATTTTTCTGTCCACGTGGTATCTGAACGGCCTCGACCAAAGATTTCTGATATATTCACAAAATGCACAAAAATTTTTAATTTTTAATAAATTGGCCAATTTTTTTTTTGGCCAACATAAAATTTAGATTTCTAACTTTGAATAAGAAAAGTATAATATTTAAATTAAAGTATAATTAAAGGTATAAGATTTTTCCCAACTTAAATGTTAAAAAAGAGCCAATTTAACGAGAAACAGCATCACAGAACACCCTCACAGAAATGTTGGGTCAAATCTCAGAAAGTAAGTTTTTTGTGGCATTGATTTTCTTTTTGAAATCGGCACTGCAGTCCATTTTCGAAATGATGATTAGTTAATTTCATCCAACGTTTCGAGACTAGGTTGGTTTCATCTTCAGGGTAAACGACAAGTTTAAAAAACCACAGTTTTTTTTCGACAACCATGTTCTGTGCTCTAAGGATGAAACCAGTTCTATGAATTTGTCTCATGTGGTAAGTAAAGGGTGATAAGGTCAAAATTTGGTCAATATCAACTTGACGAATTTCTTTCAAGTTTGCATTTAAAAAACTTGAACACCCCTCGTTTTGAAGGTGTGTGTGTAGAATGTTGCTCCTATTTTGATTTTGGAATTCACTCTTCAGTTGTCAAAATGCCATCCAAGGAAGAAGAGCAGTGTATCAAAATTTTGCTCGCGCATCGCGAAAATCCGAACTATTCGCACGCAAAGCTGCCAAAATCGCTAAAAGTTGCCAAATCAACTGTTACAAATGTAATTACAGTGTTTGGGGAACGTTTGTCAACAGCCAGGAAGTCTGGATCGGGGGGAAATCGAAAACTGGACGCCGCTGAGACGACAAAGAGAGTTGCCGGTAGTTTCAAGCGAAACCCTAACCTCTCTCTCCGAGATGCCGCAAATAAGCTCGGTGTATCGTCTACAACCGTGCATCGAGCCAAAAAACGAGCCGGACTATCGACTTACAAGAAGGTAGTGACTACAAATCGCGAAGATAAACAAAATACGACGGCCAAAGCGCGATCCCGGAGGCTGTACACGACGATGCTGACGAAGTTTGACTGCGTGGTAATGGACGACGAAACCTACGTCAAAACCGACTGCAAACAGCTTCCGGGACGGGAGTTTTATACGGCAAAAGGAAAGGGAAAGGTAGCAGATATTTTCAAGCACAAAAAACTGTCAAAGTTTACGAAGAAATATCTGGTTTGGCAAGCCATCTGTACCTGTGGCTTGAAAAGCAGCATTTTCATAGCTTTCGAGACTGTCAACCAAGAAATTTACGTGAAAGAGTGTTTGAATAAATATCTGCAGCCTTTCCTGAAGAAACACGGTTGTTCCGTACTGTTTTGGCTGGATTTTGGCATCTTGCAATTACGGTAAAAAGGCCATGGAGTGGTAGGCCGCCAACAACGTGCAGGTGGTTCCCAAGGACAAGAACCCTCCCAACACGCCAGAGCTCCGCTCAATTGAGAAATACTGGGCTATTGTCAAGCGGAACCTAAAGAAGAACAAAAAAACTGCTAAGGACTGTGGTACATACCAGTCATGAGAAACGAAAAATAAGAATAAATGGATTGAAAATCCGATCAAAATGATACAAGTTTCGGCTTATATCTGCTGTATCATTCGATATTTGAGGCTAAATTTGGTTTTTAAGTAGCCTAATAGTTCAAGCTTTTCCTTTGGAAACTTTAAATAATCAAATTAAACTCTGTATCAGGATTAATTCAGAGAAAAGTTCGAAATCACATATCAAATTCCTCCAAAAAAAGTGGTTTTCGCGATGCGCTTGGTAGGATTGTCACTATCACGGACATCTCTTTCGTTTAACATAGCAGGGCGCGCCCAGGAAAGTCATTCTTGTAACAGTTGTAAAATAAAATAGTGATGGAAAAACCTAGTTCAACGAGCAAGCCTTGTTCCAGCAAGATGTCCAGCAAACAGCCGGTTTCGAGCCATTCGGGTCCCAGCCAGCCGAGGACCAGCCAGCCGAGGACCAGCCAGCCGAGGTCCAGCCAGCCGATGAAATCGATGGCGTCCCGCAAGATGTTCGAGAGGGAGCTTTAGGGAGATACCGACGACATGGACATGGAAGACGGCCCTGGTTACGACAAGGACGAGCAGCAGTTCAAGGCAAACTGGCTTTCTGCGGCGAAGAAGGTGGACAAGGTGGCTGTACAAAATCTGATGGCAGGGGTTAAGCGTAAGGCCCGGCAATTCGGATTTGGAAAAGCGGAAGCCTAACTGAATATTTTTCCTGAATTTTATACTAATTAAACTTGAAAAAGAAATTTAATTTGATTTTTTAAATAAACGATTTCACCGAATTACACGCGTTTTCCCTTGACCAAATTTTGACCGTATCACCCTTTACACATTTT
Organism: Uranotaenia lowii; assembly: GCF_029784155.1. NCBI lineage: Eukaryota > Metazoa > Arthropoda > Insecta > Diptera > Culicidae > Uranotaenia > Uranotaenia lowii. The sequence continues at coordinate 266,500,361 of NC_073692.1, forward strand.
TGGTCTTGAAAGCTGGTTGAAAGTTTAAACGTAAATAAGTGTAGCGGGAATGTTGTTCTACCGAAACATTAAAAGCAATGCGCGATGTTTTCTAATTGTTTGTGTTTATAACAGTAAATCTTAATTTTTTTTTCGTAATTTCAATTGGAATATATCGGTATGTATTCTATATTTACAAACACCTGACCTATCTTGGTTTCCGCTTCCGAACAAATCGTCAGCCATCGAGCTGACGAGGGTTTAATTATCAATTAAATCCACATTGTTTCCGACAGTCGGTGACGCCTACACAATTATGCGACCCCAAGAAGTATTATCATCAAACATCCGGCTTGAAACGTGTCAATGTGCGGATGATTATTATGTTTGTGGCTTTGGCACTTCCCTTCTACCTTCAGGAAATGTCCTCTCTCTATCACTCGTTCTCTCCATGTTCGAACGATATGTACTCGGTTGATAAATAAGCTTCCTCATGCATGTATTACCTGCCGGGACTGGAAGGCTTTTGTAACGCTTCTCCGATGATTGGCAATTGGTGGTCTGCACCTGGTTGTTTGGAACCTGCCCCGGAAACGTACATACATATCAGTAAATGTTGGTTGCATTTACCTATGTTTATAGCTGTCTGTCAACCTGTATAGTGGGGTAAGATTGTCGATGGAAAGGCTGAGCAGCTCAGTACTAATTAATTCACGAACGATGAATAGGAAACCGAATACCAATCAATGTGCAGCAATACTGATGGCGGAGACACGGTCTCGAAATATTGAATGGAAATCGATAAACTATTGGCGGATGGTCCTTTGAAAAGGACATTCCAAAAGAAAGGTCACAGAGAAAATCGTGATCAACTTCGTGCTGCCAATCTAGCACAAGGTTCAGGGTGTACCCGCTCATTTGACTCTGAAATTTCCTTTTCAAATGAAACAAAACAAAAAATGGAAAACTGATTTCATTGTTCTACCCGACGAATCGAAATATAATCCGGTTAAGCTGTCAATTTTGAGAGGCAAAAGGTGAAGGGAAAGAAACTTATCGGTTTCATTAAGTTAAGGAAGCCTTCCCACCAGGCCACAATTCGATAATCGAATTTTCATTTCATCCTTTCGTTAAACGCAGTTAAAAAGTTCGATGAAACCAATCACCAAGCAAGATTGTTTCCAAAACGTCTGAATCTCCTTTCGAAGTTGTTGAAGTTTGCTTTCTGTTGCCACCCTACAGAAGCGGAAGTATTTATTCAATTTTCACCTTCGCCCTTTTTGAAAAATCTTGCCGGATATCATCAAGAGCAATACTGCACCGAAAACCAGAGCGCAGAGGCCAGGGCTATTGATTAAATTATTTAGCTTTTTCAACCATCAAAGTCCACTTCGTTAGTTATCCAGCCGGACGGGGAGAGGTTTACGGATTCCGACCACCACCACCTGACCTGATGAACGGCCAACCCAACCAGTCAGTAATGCCGCTAGTGGTCTCATCTTTTCCCTACAATTTCCTTCCTCGCTGAGCATTCCTTCCCGTGAGCCAGGGCGCGCTTGTTTTGCCGTTTGGAATCTCGACAGAAGACCTGATGGTCTTCTTGGCCATGTTCAATCACTGGCCGCTGTTTTCCGCATCGATGCTGAACGAGCTCCCAAGCAGTTAGTGGTGGGAGCCGCTAATTTGAGTATGTTTGTCTTTTAACCCTCTGAAATTCAAATTTTATTTTCGCTGACAAATTCACCGAAGCTTAGTTTTTTGCAGGCTTCGGACGACTCCTGAGGTGTCACTCATAAGTGCAAGAGCAAAGCTTCACAAAGAGGAGTGGAACCCACGCTCTTGTGAGCGCTAAACCGCACTCACTCTACTCTTGCTTCCCGAAAATTAAATTTTCAACACACACTTACATGAGTGTTGTGTGCTCCGTCAGTGTAGCTCTTAGAGCGTGCTCTTAGGGAAATGAAGTGTGTTTTTAGGAAACCGTCCTTCCCATCATGTGCATAGCAAAAAAAGACGTTCATTAACGGAATTCCTCAGGCAGCGCTTTGAAAGTAAAGCGCGCAAGCGCTTGGTGCCGAGGTTCAAATTCCAATGATGGTTTAATGAAATTTTTGTAATGTAAAGTAATCGTTTACATCTATTCAATTACATATATCTATCAACATTATTATGGCAACAGATGAATGGTGAAAATATCATTACCGAAATAAAAAAAAAACTTGTACGTACATTTTGATGACTGTTTGATGCCACTTGACTTAGAAATTGCATAAAACGACTGGCACTGCCATTTTTTTCAGATCTCTGGGGGATTCATGTTTAAGACTTTCACAACTCGCATCATTCATAATGCATATTAAACACATGTTTCCACTGAGGTTCTTTTTCCATAAGCGTTTTTCCAAAATATTTAAAATATATAAACAAAATGCAACTTTAGTTCGAACGACAATTAACACGAGTTTCAAGCAAAATGGGAAATTGGCCAAAAAGATTTTGTTTTAAACTTTGTGTTTTCTACCCATCTTGTTTAATTTATGGTAAATACAGGATAAAATTTATAAAACTTGGGAAATTTTTGAGAAAGTTTAAAAAAAAAATAAGCGTGCATCTACATTAGATGAGTCTATTTGAAGTCATTTTCGAATTACCAAAACCCTTCGATCTCAAAAACTTCGTTGCAGATTTTTAAAGTAACGATTACATGAGTTTAATTTTCTTGTTTGTATGAAAAAAATTAACATTTTGTTCTAAAAAAAGAAAAAAAAAATTCTCTTCTAACTCTTGACCCGTGCCATCTAATCTTTTTTTTTTTCAATTTATAAATTTCCTAAAGGAAATTTTTCGCTGAATAACTATGTCGAAGCTCTTGAAGTGTACTCTGAAAAATTTAATAATGTATCTTATAATGGGTTCGAAAGTAGATTTTGAAATAAATTGTGTCCATATCAAACAGGTTTGAATAATTTAACACTTCACGCAATGTAAGATTTAGAAGTATGCTGCACTCAAAACTAAGCTTTTTAATCACGTTACACTATTTGGCTGGAGTGGAAATTAACCAAAAATCCGTCGTGAAAATAAGCGTCATTTTTATGAAAAAATATTTTCTACTCAAGATGAAATCTATAATGTTAATTGCTTCACAAATCTAGCATATATACATATGTACGTTAGTCAAATGGTTCATGTCAAATTTCGAAAAACGAACATTAAAATGTTGTGGATTGGCCCAAAAAACTGAGCTCTGCAAAATTTCAACCCATTCGGAGTTAATTTAGGAGTGCCTCGAAGCACCCTCAAAAATCACCACAGGGGGGACCAAAGGAAATCAGAAAAACCGAAATTTTAATTTTGATGCCAAAAGAATGAAAAATGCATAATACGTCAAAATTCTGTCGAAATGCTAAAAAAAATTTCGGTAAAAATTGACCTCAAAATTACAAAAATGCGTAAAAAGAGGACAAAGGAAATCGAGAGAATCGAAACTTTCATTTTGTACCATATGATTTTGAAATGCATGGAATTTGGTGTTATCCCGAGAAAGAATCTCGGTCAAAAATCGACTTTTTGGGACTTAGCCGTTTTTTTCTGAAAACCAGCCGTTTTTCGGAAAACCGAGAAAGTCCCAGAAAGTCGACTTTTGGCAAAAAAAAATCTTGAACTACAGTCCCCCAGTCATTAGTCCTTTTACGTTTCCTTTCACCGCTAATTGTTCGTTTATTCGAATGTTAGTAGACCAAATATCAAGCTTAGCATGAATTTAAGTCATTAAATACTTCCTCTTTAAGTTCAAGTATGTTATTATTTAAAATTTTGTTAAAAATGACATAATTTACCGAAACAATAAAGCGTTTTTTAAAAACGCATATATGGGTCAAAATTGTGCCTTTTAACAATTGTTAGTCACATAGAAATCCATGACAACACTCGAATATCAACATGGATTATAATTGTTTCGGACAAACAATTATTTTATTTCACGAATTTAAAACCATCTAAATCCAAAACAACGATATTGTAAATAACACCCTCGACACTAGCTAGCGGACTGTAAAATTAACTTTTAATGTTCCATCAGCATCACTATACTGCAGATACTTATGCTACCTTTACCACCGTGGGGGAGCAATTTAGTTTTACCGGTAAAGAGCATTCGGATCGGTTCTAAGCGTGACTCGTTTGGTTTGTTGTTTGATAGAGACTTATATTCAACCAAAGTGTATTAGATTATATTGTTCTCATCTATTCCGGATTGATGTTATTATTTTTTTTTATTCACCTTCAAAAACTACCTTCAACAGCTAGATACTAACCAAAGCGAACAGCACCATCAATTAATTACTTGGACGCACATTGTGTACACCTTAGGAGCACTCTTTAGGAGACGCACTTATAGAGTACTCATTTCAATTTTGAGTGTTTTGTGAGTGACGAAAAACGCTCCCTGTGTGTATTGACACTCTGCTCCTATCGACCACTCTTGCTCCGCTCACAACAAAATTTAAAGAGCGGAGCTGATTGTTACACCGCTCTTGTTGGGCTCTGAAAAGAGTCCGAAGCCTGGTTTTTTGATTATAAACAACTTTTGTTTTACAGAAAACTATAAATGAAGAAATTTTTTAGAAATTTTTACCGAAAATTTCATAACCACAGGCATGGATGGCAAAACTCCTCAGATCAGCTTGTCCAATGAAAGTTTGCCTTTTTTTCGACTGCTCCCCCCAAGCTGTGCGGGGAGAGATAAATCGCACTGCAGTCAAGAGTGAGATTGTCAACACATAAGAGTGAGCGAGAGCATTCACATCCGCTGAGTAAAAGAATTCCCTTCTGCGGAACAATCTAAAGCGCATTGTGTTGAAGAGAAATCTGAGAACTAATAAAGTTTTTTCTTGGTACGTTCACGAGGTGCCAGAGGTGTTCTGATTATTCAGGATTTGTCGTGATTTTCGAGAGGCCGGTTCTGGTTTTTGCAAAAACTCTGGAATTATCCTGATTTTTGATAAATAAATTTTGATTTTTATTGAATTTGTAGTTGAGAACTTCAAACGAATGTATTATAAAACAGTTTAACCTCTTAAACCGATGATAATCGGTAGAGTTCAGTTGATATTTAAACGGTGTCTTTCGATATAAACTGCAAGCCAAGTAAGAAATTGATCTCTTCTGTTGCACCTACAGCACCGTCATTTCCCTTCTAAGAAGAGCTACATTTTATCACTGATATTTTATTTTCACCAATCAACTGGTTTCCTGAAAATGTTTTTTCTTCTTCGCTATGTCCTGATTTCTTAACGAAACCACCTTTGCTCCAAGCGCCACCTTGACAGTTATTTTTAAAGAGAAATAAAATTCAAAACAGCAAACAGCAGTGGCCATAAGAGCTACAATTACAGATTTATCTTTAAAACCATATCTTAGAAACCATATCGATTGAACATTGCATTCTGAGAAAGGCAGAATTTTGATTCAATTGAATATCGTTAATTATGAGAAATAAAAACGCAGTTGAAATTAGCTTCCGGATTTGAAAACACTTTTTAGGTAATTGATTAATTTTGATTTCTGAAAAATTGATAGAACAGAAATGGTATCAACAGTCAAACAAAATTGAAAAAAAAAACTACAAATCTTCCTAATATTTTCCATTGAGGATCTTTTTGGTTGTTAGTGCACATTTCGGTGCAGATTTGTTATTGGTTTATTTTTTTTAAATACGAGTTAAGATCTGAATGTGGAAATGCTGACAGCGGGGTAGACATTGGTTTTTATTTTTTGTACAATGATGTTGCGAATCGCAATTCCAACTGCATAGTGAAAAGTTCGTATAAAATATCGTCTGAAGTCAGTTTAAATCGGATATGATAGAAAGTCCGCCATGTTTGTAAATTTTTAAATGATTATGCTCCCGCGCAGGCTTCAAGTGAGAAAATCATCGTCATGTTCTCTGCTAAATGCTGTTTTCTTCAACTTTCATGCGATCATTTCATAATTTATATGAATCGTATATCAAAACACCATAAGAATATAGCTACAAAAATGTTTGCTGGACTATCACTTGAAGTTACAGCTCGTGTTAACTCGGATAACGAGCAGAGTTGCCAACTGTTTTTCAAAAATGTCTGGAAGGGATTGAAAATATGTCTGAAACGTCTGAATAGCGATTTTCGTAGCTGGTGATCTTTTTTTTTGGTCGCCAGATTTTAATTTGGCGGATATTATTGTGCACATTACTTTACTCGAAAAATCGTAAAATATACAGATGTTTCTGTCACTATCAATTGCATGAGCCTCAACGTGCTATGCATATTGCACTGCTTTACATATATTTTCCAAAAATTTTACTCTCTAAACACCTATTTCTCTTTCTTATTCCACATTCTCAACATTGCGTACCATGACACAACTTTAAAACATTTTGAACTTCTTTTGATATGTTTAAAAATTCATGGCCTAACCCAAAAGTCTGCAATTGTCTGGAAGAAATTTCAAAAGTCTGGAAGTCTGGAAACCTAAAAGTGTCTGGTGGAAGGCCTAAAATTCTGGAAGATCCAGACAAAATCTGGAAGGTTGACATCTCTAATAACGAGTGCTGCACGATCAGCAAAAGAGAGTTATACTTGGAAGCCGAACTGAAAACAGTGTTGTTTTCTTTTGAATCTTCGTTGTTTGGGAGGAGCCGACCAACCATGACTAAAAAGTCCCCCAAAAATCACCAAAGAGAGCAAAGGAATTTTGAAAATTCGAAATTCGATTTTCATGCCAAATTATAGACACTATTGTAAAACACTGGATAGTCACTCAACGGGAAATCTCCGATTGCCGGATTATTACGACCAGAACCGGGTACGCGCTTTCTGTTGACCGTGGACGCAACTACTCGAGACGGTGAAGCTGACCGAACTGAGGACGATACGTTGTGTGCGTCAGTGCGAGGGAAATCTGAGTAGGGATGTTAGCCGTACTTTGACGTAACGAGGGGTGATCAAATGTAACTGCCGATGCACTAACAGAAGTTCATATAGAGTTGTTTTTGACATTTCTTACGCACACTTGCTGAGCGTGTGCAGATGAGACGGGACAATTAACCTCAAAAACTCTCAGTACAAAAAACGGGCAGCCGGTCGACACACATGGTCGTTTTTGAGGTTGATTGTCCCAAAACTGAAAAGTGTTGGTGAAACATCCAGCAAAAAATCACGAACACTACCAGCGGCAAATAGGACTATTGTATGGTTTATCCATTCCTCACAACTATAATTCCATATAGTCTGGCAAAGAGAATGACGGGAGCCAATCGAACTGTCATTCGCGGGAGCCAATCGCGCAAACTTTCTAAATATTGGAAAATCTCGGTTGAAGTATTGTGATTCACAAAGCTTTTTTGGCTTTTTAGTAAAATTTACTTAAGTTGTTCAGCATAATTTTCACTATTTTTTCAATTATAGATCATAATATATTTTTCAAAAGCGATTTCGAGTTGAAGTGACAAAAATAGCATGTAATTTTCGAATCTGAGAAACTATTTTTTTATCCTGCAACTGTAGAGAGCTATGAAGAGCTTGAACATTATCATAGTTTCCTCGATTGGCTCCGCGCCAATGACAGTTCGATTGGCTCCCGTCATTCTCTTTGCCAGACTATATGAAATTATAGTGTCTATAATGCCAAATGACTTAAAAATGCATAAAAATGCATTTTTTTTTGGCGAAAAAAATTTTGCCATGAATCGAGATGGTAGACAGAGAGTAGGCGACGACCGTGTCTGATGGATGTGGTTATTTTTGCTGCTGACTTTTACTCCTGAAAAATTATTATGTTTTTACTTGTGAATTGTTATTTGAAACAAAAATTCGTACAGAAGTTGGATAATTTGAGTTTGCGTCGCGTTTGTTCTAATTTTGTTAGTGTTTTGAGGTCTAACAACCCTAGTGGACGATGTGCTTGGCTGTTGAAATAGCTGGGGCCGGTGTCGGAAATGGAAAAAAATTTACAGATTTACATTCTTCAAATCATTTTACAAATCAGAGCTAAGCATACCTTTGTTGTATCCAAATTGAAATTTCTTGTTAAGTTAGTTAAGTTAAGTAGTTTATAAAATAAAATATAATTTTTGTGTTTTGCGATCTGCTGATCAAAGTACAAGTTTCCGTTAAACAAAACTATGGTCAAGTTTCCTAGCTGTTCTTAATGAAGATGTATTTGGCAGATTTTTCACGAGTCTACATAGTATTTGCGCTGAATATTTATACATATTTTAAATAGGTTGTTCGAAAAAACAGTTTTTTACGGGAATCATAAATAAACTCATAGTGTCAAGATTTTCTAATCAAATCAATTGTCAATGGCAATGATTACTATGATATAAAGGTATATTATTAAATAAAAAACTATAAAAAATGCATAATTAGAACGATCATTAAAGCAATTTTAACATCAGAACTTTCAAAACGTTCTGTTGAAATGTCGTTTTGTTTACTAATTTTAAACATCTACAAAAGCTCAACAGCTTGTAATAAGTATTATAAGCAAAAATTAGAAACACAATAAAAATTTTAAGGAACGACTTTACCTTTAATGAATGATGGAGTCTTCGAATAATTTTATTTTTAGTTTGAAAGTTTTTTCAAAGTTTTTATAATTTTTTATTCTATAAGTATTTTAATGAACTTTAAAAGTGTGGCTAATTGCTAAATTGAGAATTCTAACGATAATGATCATGCGTTGAAATCACTATACGGAAATATGGCTATTTTCCTTGATTTTGTTTGTTTTAAGATTTAAAAAAATGTATTTTAGAGTTGCCTTCTATCGATTTGAATGGCAGCATTGGCAAAAAAAACTCCATTTGACTTGTGGAATACTTAGGGACTAAAATGACTTCTTTAGGGAACTTCAGTGACGAATATCAAAGGACCTTATTTTAACAGCTTAGCTACAACTGTTTTGTGATTTAAGTTTTCCTTGATTTTTAATTTTTTAGTCCTTTCAAACCTACTTGAAAAAAAAATTTTTTTTTGTCCATTTCTTAATTTTTTGCACTGTTGATCATTTTTGTAGTTTTCGACATATTATCATTTTTAAAATATTTTGATCAAATTTTTGTTTTTTTTTTGACATTCTTGTAATTTTTTTGTGATTTTTGGTTTTTTTTTAATTTTTTGGTAGATTTTTTTTCTACGTGCAATCGTGAAATCCAACTGAGGCAAAGAGTTGATTTGCACTGATGAGTTTCAAAAAACGATCTTATTCAGTTTTCACAACCTACATAACAAATTAAAAACTAGAAGGAACAAAAAGGAGAATCACTTTATCCATTAACAAAACTTGAATAATTTAAACATTTTCTTATAAATATTCTTCGAAGTTTGATAGGAGTATCTTCAATCTTAAGGGTCGTTTTTGAAAACACATTAGTGTATCAGGAACATAAAATAGGAAAACAAATTAGTTTAAAGAAAATTCAGACATTTTTTTTACTTTACTATTAAACTTTTTTTCACTGCCTCAAATTCAGAATTAGGAGTATCCTTAGGAAAAATCTTGGAGCATAGGAGGTGTAGGAAAACTCGATCGCACCATTCACCAAAATGGATCCTGATCTATAACCTTTTCCCTACTAACATAACCTTTTCCATGGATATTTGAATATAGATTCGCAGACGTTTAGACGGTTTCTATAGTTGGTGATAATGTTGTAATGTTGTACAACTTTGTCTTTGACACCAAATGTCTTAAAGCTAAGGCGAGAGCGCAAATAATTGTTTCCCGCTAAATTTCATTTCTGGACCACTGTGCATTGTTTATTAATTTTTCAAAATTAATATTTGGAATGTAAAGAGACAAAAGGTTGTAATTGATCCTTTGAAGTATCCTACTAACAATCCTTCCTTCATTCCTCATTGACTACTAGGACGTGGCCGGCGCCGTTATTGATCATTTTCGAATGGAGAGCATGAGTTTTGTGCACTATGAATGTACTGCTAATCTCAAGAACCATTTTTTTTTTATTAAAGGTGGATATGAGTAGTCAACTAAGCTAAGCTAAGCTAAGCTAAGCTAAGCTGAGCTAAAAATTTTTGCACATGAATCGAATTTCTGGAACTGGGCCGGTTTTCAGAAAATGTTCAAGAAAGTCGATTAATATTGTTTTTTGGAGATAACCACAGATCTCGACGTTTCCTGTATTTTATGTCATTTAGCATGAAAATTATTATTTCGATTTTTTGTGCGATTATAGCTAAATAAAACAACTAACAACAACTACGTGTCAAAGATTATGTAGAATTTAGTCTGAGAGCAGAAGCAACCATCTTTAAAGTATTCTAAATTTTATGAAATCCAAAGCATAGACCAAAATAAGAAACCAAACATATTTTGGTAAAAAAAATCAATCAATAGGAAAATCAGGCATCAAAATGGTTAATTATATTTTCAAAAATAGCGTGTTTATTCCAAACGTTTTCTAGCAAATTGATATTCAGGAATCTGAATTAACAACCTTTTCTATTCAGTGTCATTTTCTTTAAAAAAAAAAAAAACTATGCAATGCAACATTATATTTTCCTTTTCCCAAAATAAAAGCCAAAGGTGCTAAATAATAAAAAAAAGTTATCAGTTAAGTGAAAATTAATATTTTGTATTTTTATAACTCACGGACGATTTTTTTAAATTGAAAAAGCTTTTTTTCACGCCTGCGAATCGATAATAAAATAACGCAGATTTTTGTTAGTTTTTGTGCATCCGCTGGCTCTATCCGCTAGACTGTCCCATATGCTTTTTCATCATTTTTCAGTTTATCTCAAAAATAGTTCTAATACAGTTAGTTCTTCAATGCAGATAAATTAAAACCTATTTTAAATTATTAATTTTGATATGTATCGAAATTCAGTTCTTGATTCACATTCGCCAATAAATTGGATTCTTTGAAAGATGTTGTTTTATTAAGATGTGTATCCAAACAAAGCCATCCTTCACTTTATAACTAAATTTGATAATGAAAAAAATATTTTTTTTTTGCTCATATGAAATATTCATTAAGGTACCAAATCAGTCTTAATATTATTGTGTTTCTTGTTCTTCTAAATGCTCAACTCCTCATTTAGCAGGGTATAATCAATTACACAAGGCCACAAAATTCCCATTTTTCTGAGGTGCAACAAATTCATGAGTTTATTTTGATTAATTTTTGGCACCGTGAAGCTTTTGAAAATAAGTATAAATTATTTTAAGGAATTCTGTGCTATAAGAACAAAATTTTAAAACATTGCCAAAATTGGAATAACGGTTTTTATCGGCTTTCCACAAGACTGCAAGTAAATTAGACATCTGCGGAAAAAAGTTTTAGAAGTTTTCTTAATGTATACTTTTCACAATTCTGTAAAAAAAATTTTAACGAATTTTTAAAGATGTATCCTCTAAATTGAATTCAAGATATTTTCTTAAGCCAAGATCAAATCGTTTTGCAGACATAAAAAAAATGTAGAATGAAACCTTTGTGTAACTTCTTTCAGTAACGTCAAAAGAATTTGTCGCTAAAAATTTTCAAAAACTTTAATTTTTATTCAACTATTTTTGATGTTCATCACCATCACCATCACCATCAAAATATTATTCTTTTATCGAACAATGCATAATACAAAATAAGATGTTTTTCTTTTATGCAGATTTTAAAGCTCGTCCGTTACTTATGAATGATTGATTTCACTCAAAACTGAAATATTTTTAAACTTTTTAACTCCGTATCACCAAAACAAGATGTGATAGACAAAGTATGACAAAAGGTTCGAGTTCAGAACGCCAAAGTTCACCAAATTCATCATAAAATCATAGACACCAAAATGCTGTTTCTTGAATTATCAATAAAATTATATGAATAAGATTTTAAAATGATTATACCTTTTTATTGAAAAAATATCTTTCAAACATGTTAAGAACTTATGTTTTTCATCATCATGTTATATTTTAATTTCTGATGAGTTTAATCACTGTTAGTTTGTTCATTGCATTTATCGACCTTATCGGTGAAAGCTATGTTCTTTTAGTTAGAGCATTTCAGAATCATGAAACTTTTAGGCGTTAGTTAATTCGAAAGTTAGTTAGGCGAAAGTTAGAAGTAATGAATAGATCGATGTCATTGGTTTTTTCCTCATGCAACAAATTTCCATTTTCATAATCTTGAAATGTTCTTATTAAAAAACATAACTTTGACCGATAATGCCGATTTATAAAACTTTTATTGTATTTTCAAATAAATTTTTAATTTATAGTTTTTTTTTAGTTTTCAAATAAATTGACCCAATTTTAAAGTCAAACTAATATAATTATTTGAAGTATTTTAACAAGTTTGTCTTTGTTTTTGCAACGATGATTTAGTGTTTTGAAAATATTAACTTCTAAGAAGCATAACTCTAAATTTTTAATTATCTTAATTTTTAATATGCGAAATTTAATCACTTGCTTTTGTCCATTTTAGATCCCAATATTTTAGTTGCTGTCGAAAAAACATTCAAAGTTTGATATTTTAAACTTTGACTGCGCTTGCAAATTTTTAATCGTTCACTTATTATATTTTATTTTTTTAATAAATGTTTTTTGAATCGATCATGTTTTTTTTTTAATTAATCTATGAAAAGATTAAAAAAAATGAATCGAAACAGCAAGCTAAATTTTTATGCGCAGTTTGCTTAAGCTTTCAATATTTACAACAAATCTTGAAATTTATTATTATTATTTTTATCAGTTTCATATTTGATCGTGTAAGAAATCACCCATCACCCTCAGAATAAGAATCATCATTTTTAATATTTTTAAAAAACTTCCGGAAATAACATTAATTTGAAACTTTGATCCTGATTAATTTAGAACCGTATCAGTGAAATTTCTTATTTTTTCAAGATTGTGTGTTAGTAATGAGTAAGAAAATGGATTTAAAAATAAACTTCCTTATTTTTTTGTGCATTTATGGTACTTTTCTTATTTCTAGCAAAATTTGATATTTTAAACCCTCAATTAATTTAGTGAATAATAAGGCGCAAAAAGAGGGAATCAAATGATCGACTGACAAAAGAATAGTCAAATCTGAGACATCTACTCGCAAGGCATCAACACATTCCAAAGCAAAAAAAAATCGAAGATATTTTTCTACAATTATCGTAATATCTTTGAAGAAAGAAATAGAAAAGGTAAAGTTTCAAGAGAAAAATCCACGAAAGTTTATAAAAATTTTTAAAGCCGTTTTTTCGATTCGTTGTTTTTACATACGGGACTGTCTTGCCTGTCTGCGGCAGTATATCTCAGTACAATTTGAAAACGGTCTATTTTATTCACTATTTCTTAAACAACGTACTTGTCATATAAATTTCAGTCAGTTGGACATAATCAACAAATGTATTTAGTGTTCATTTCTATGCGGATAGCAGAATTTTATTCAAATTGTTGTATCACTGAAAGTATTTTGGTACTTCGTTTAGCCAGATTTTTTAAGTAATTTTGAAAGCACTACAAATTCAAATTTTTATCACATTCGACACCAAAAAATGGCATCACTATTCTCTCAAAATTTATCTTAAAATTGTGGTAAAACGAGGTTCTGTGAAACCTCAACTTGGCATGATTTTGGTATTCACATATTGACTCGATATTGACTCAAATTTTGGCATTGTACCACCTTTGTACTACCTGGCCAAAATGATGTCAAATTTTACTTTTAGGGTATGATAGCAAAATAAGGCGTAATTTTAACATTAAAGTCAGCTCGGGAGTGTTTTTTTAACACTGCATGTTTTCATAAGAAAATTTTAATCAGTGATGTATTTCTAACATTAGCAGTGCCCACTACTGCCTCATCATAATTCCTCGCCAGAAACGTGATCAGCACTCAAAATTACAAAGAAAAAACCAAGATGTAAAAAAACATTGATATCCATAATTTTGGATTCAAAGTCTGACCTTTAGAGAATCAAATCGTCCTGATGACCGAAACGATTTTGCACTAACTTCCCACTGAAAAAGAAAAAGAGCCTAACTCAACTTTCGGTGTAGCTGCTCATTTCTTATTCATGGAATCTCGGACTGTAAATCGTATTTCGAACCTGCCTTGAGCAGCACCGCGTCTTGACCCAGGCGCAAATATCCCGCCAAGAATCCGGTAGACGCGGCAAAAGGCGCTCCAAATGTGTTATGGTAGTAAGGTTGTGGAGAACAAATTATGGAAAACGCACTCCCCTTGAGCCTGGCGAAGGAAATATCGATTGTGGATATAGCAATAAATATATCGTTTACCACCAGGCGCTACACCAACATCATCATTATCATCAACGACGTCATCATCATAATCATTACTACTCGATGCTATATCAATAACCTGAGTGAATGATGATGGATTAGAACAGATGCACCACTCCGATGCCGCCCAATGGGGCAGGTTATGTAATTAAGACACGCTTCATCGATTGAGGAAAGGGGGCGAATGGACGTTATGAATAAGAAAATATTTTCCATTGCATAATTGCCCTTTCAATTTGCATTCTGATATTTTGAAAAGTGTATTTTCGCTCCAAGTCGAACTGGGAAATTTTTAAATTGTTTCGGAGTTGATATTCCAGCATCATTCTATCAAACTTTCACTGCCGAAGACAGCAGCAGACACAACTTCAAATATTTACTTCAATCGTGCGGTACGCTTAAAATATTTCTGCACCCTGAGGGCTGTTGTGTGCTTGGAAAATGGTAGGTAACGCAACTTTTGCTCTCCCCCTCAGAGAAATATTCATCGACAGGTTCCGCTTGGAGTGACGGCGACGCGCAACACGCAGTAACGAACGGAAACCGAACTTTTCACAATGGAAACTTTTCAGGTCTGCTTCAGGCCACGCTTGCTTCAAGAATTGCGCGCATTTCCGTCCCCAGGAAATGGTGGCAAAATTTATGACTGCGGTTTTTCTTTGTGAGCTGAATATCTTCTGAAAAGACGACGCCGCTGACAAGCTCAGCTGTTTCTGAACCGGGAAAGACTTGTTCCGGGATGGCAAGTCGTGCGGGCACCCACATTCGGGCTGCTCCATTACTTAACACATCTTTCGAAAAGCTCAGTCATGGCGATGTTTACTGTTGTGCGTTGTATCGTCGATTTAGGCTTTAAATTAATGAACATTGACACTTACCTCGGTGATACATTTATTATCAATTACAAAATTGTTGAAGTTTAGTGTTAGAATATAACGTATGAACGTTCAAAACATGCCTATTTAAAAGGAGAACGGGCTGTAAGCACACACATGAGAAAGGGCTCATTTTTATGTGAAATTTCCTGGAAATAATCCTGAAAGTTATCTAGAAACTTAGGAAATGCATTTATAAAAATTATTCATCGCCATGAAGTGCTCAATATCAAGTAAAACCTTATGAAGGTTCATGACCATCACATAAGACGTACCTACTATTCTATAATAAAAAAAAATATTTTGAATCAAAATTCCTTGAAATACCTTGAGATGTAGAAAAAGAGGAAAACTTTGCTCTTGAATTAGGGTTGCCATCCATCCTGCAACAGTTACATATCTAGCTTTTTTCCTAAATGTCCCGCCATCTAGCTTTTTTCAGAATTTCCTGCTTTTTTGTCTCACATAGTGTCCTTTGAAAGCTTTATAAAGTTTTGCTGACTCATACTTCAATAAACCAAAATTTGTCCGAAATTTTAATTCATTTCATAAAAAAATAAAATTGTTGAAATAAGATGCTTTTTGGCTATTGTCTCAAAATCGGCAGTTTTTAGCATTCCAAATTTGTTCTGCTTTATTTAGTAAACATTTTGGCTGCACACAAGTTTTCTAGAATTTCTCATTCTTTCAAGGTAAATAAGTGTACTTTCAGTCCTGGCGCTATAGAACAAATGACAATTCAACTCTAAATTGACAAAAATAGAATGAACTTATCCAGAATTTGTGACCAATGTTCCTAAAGGGTTCTATGGCCTCCTTCAATCGTAGCAAGTAACTAAGGATAAGAAAATATTCTTTGAGATAAAGATAAAACAACCCCATGCCTGTGTTGTTTTATCTTTATCTATCTACTGAACCAAAAGGTAAACTTATCCATAAAAATTAAGTTTTAGATTTTTTTTAAATACTCTGATTTTTTCGGCTGTGTACCGCATGTTTTTTTTAAATGTCCTACTTTTTTCAAGTAGGGGAGAGTGGGGTATCGTGGGCCATGGGGAAACGTGGGCCACTTTTAATATCTCAGATGTTTGTTGAGATAAAAATCTCAAACCAACCGTCATCGTCGTCGCTTTGTGTGAGCATATATGTTTCTATATGTTGTTGGCTGAAATACGCATCATATACTTCTTTTATTTATCAAGCTTAAAAAAGTTAGAAAAATTTACTTACGTAACTAAAAAAACACTTGCTAATTTCATCGATGGGGAACCTAAAGTGCATAACAAAAATATCCTCATACGCTTATGATCTTAGTTTTGTCATGATCTTTCACGTAGAAAAGGAATTTTGGATGAAACATCAATAAGTCACACACACGAAACCAATTTGCAAATCATAGCTCGTGGGGAATCGTGGGCCACACATCTTGAACCACCTATATTTTTTTGTTTTTATACACATTCAGAACTTTAAATACGTTTTTCCTATCTGTAAATTTTTCTTATGCAAAATGAAGAGTTATGAAAAATATTTTGTCCATCCTATATAAAAATTTTGCCAAAACGTTCGCGAGCCAGATTTTGGAATCTATGCGATCATACACAGCTCTCTTTTTTATTTCATCATCTGAAATTGATTTAAAATAACGAAATGAATTAGGAAATCACAGTTTTGGGTCAACTCATAAACTTTGCATGTTATTTGATCAATTTGGATTTGGTGGCCCACGATTCCCCACCATTTTTCAAAATCCAAAAAATATTGCTTTTTTCCAAACAGTCAGAATTTAAGGAAAATAACTTATTAAAAATTATAAAAAAATACCTTATGATACCTTGAAAATGTAGAAAATCATACCATTTTTTATTTTCATTTTACCTTTTATAATAAAGAAGTTATGGAACAACGAAAAAAAGTGGCCCATGATTCCCCACTCTCCCATATCTAACAAGCCTATATTAACTTGGATCCAACACGTTGATACTTAATCTGACGTTAAAAACTGCAATACATGTTTTTGGTTAAAAATTACAATGCATATCGACACAAGTAAAAATTTTAATAGAAGACAAGTCAAAAACCAAACTTTTAAACAGATTAGCAGATTACGGATTATGTATGCAGATGAGAATTTCTTATCCTTTGAACTAGAATTAAAACTAAAGTATAAGCTTTTAATTCCTGATTATTTATGAAAAAAATAATACTATGGATAAATCGCAAATGAATTTTTTTTTTTTTTGTTTCGATTATAGTCGTTTTACCATCTTTATGGCATTCGCGACTTTATCAACGTTACAGTTGGCGGGTCGTTATTGAAAAACTATCCGGTACAACTGTGTTCGATGTTTGCTCTTGGGCTCGAACTCGCGGACATCAGCTCAGGAGACAACAGACTTGCCAACTGAGCTATATCACAAGCCCCGCAAATGAATGAAAGGAACGAAAATTAAAGCAAAAAATTTGCGTACCAGTTTTGATTCCGCTTTTCACCCGTTCCTTCCCAGGAGGTTTTCCACGTTTCAATAATATTTTTAAAATAATGATTTCTAACTAAAGTTCTAGACCAAAACATACATTATTTTACGCTTCTTGAATGATTCAGTCGATAAATTTGGTTTTTGAGGTAGATCATATATGCTTCATTGGGAAGATAACAACACAAAGGGTCCAAATAAAAAATAAGAAATAATTGAAAAGAAAATCAATGTGGCCACCTCAATTATCACAAACTCAAACGATCCTCTTTCGCAAAATATTTCTTAGGTTAATCCATCTCTTAATGGTTAGCTTGTCAATATTTTATAGCTTTTCGTTTTTGCTTTCAACGATGCACAGTGGTCCAAAAGGGCCTGAAATGGAACTTTTTTCCTGGTGCCTTTGTCTTTCATTTTAGCTATTAGATGTCTTCAGAACATTTACTAGTAAGATTGATTCCCATAACGTGAAAGTATCAAAAGTTAGCCACAGCTCGCTACGATAAAAATAAAAACACTAACTTTTTTGTTTGAAGAGATAGAGATCAAATTTGTTCTACAAAGTTGTAGATGTCATCAAATTATGAAACTTTGCTGAAGTAATAAGAGCTCTATCTCTATTCAGTGCCGAGTTATAAAGCTTTAAGTTTAAAACATACTTAAAATTTGTTTTTTGTACTTAAATATTGTAAATTTTAAACTTACATGAATATGATGTTCACAACATTTATTGCGATAATCAATACGCACATTTTACACTATATCCTAAGTCTCTACGACCTTGTCTTCAGAAGTTATCGTAATTTAAAGTTTTATTTTTCCTTAATTTCAAGAATTTCTAGGGTAAAATGGGGCAAGTGGATCCATATACTAAATACCACATTTTGAAGTATGATTCAAGTTCCACAAACTTAGCCAGAAACTACTTGTCTCCACGCGTTAAAATATAAGAATTCAACAAATTGATGCCGACCGTACTCAAAAACGGGCGCGTGGAGACAAGTAGTTTCTGGCTAAGTTTGTGGAACTTGAATCATACTTCAAAATGTGGTATTTAGTATATGGATCCACTTGCCCCATTTTACCCTGGAAATTCTTGAAATTAAGGAAAAATAAAACTTGAAATTACGATAACTTCTGAAGACAAGGCCGTAGAGACTTAGGATTTATTGCAAAATGTGCGTATTGAGTGTCGCAATAAATGTTGTGAACATCATATTCATGTAAGTTTAAAATTTACAATAGTTAAGTACAAAAAACAAATTTTAAGTATGTTTTAAACTTAAAGCTTTATAACTCGGCACTGAATAGAGATAGAGCTCTTATTATGTCAGCAAAGTTTCATATTTTGACGACATCTACAACTTTGTAGAACAAATTTGGTCTCTATCTCTTCAAACAAAAAAGTTAGTGTTTTTTTAATCGTATCAGTCTGTGACTAATATTTGATTCTTTCACGTTATGGGAAACAATCTTACTAGTAAATGTTCTGAAGACAACTTGTAGCTAAAATGATAGACAAAGCACCAGAAAAAAAGTTCAATTTCAGACCCTTTTGGACCACTGTGCGATGGTCGCATAAAACTTTGCGCCAGAAAAACAAGATATGCCGTTTTTCGAGAAAAAAACACCCTTCGTCAGAATGATTTTGATGATTTTTAGGAAAAAACTTTGCTAAAAGAAAAGTTCTCGGTGTATCACCTGTGATCCACTATACCTGTAAAAAACCTTAACCCTTTAATGCATAGGATGGTTTTGAAACAACACTAATCAAAATCTAAATATCTTGGAGACGTGTGGATATTTATTTAGTGATGTATTCACAAAAAATATTCTATAAATTAAGAGAAATTAACCTATGGTTTTTTTATAACGATATTTTATGTATGTTTGTGTAAGATATCAATCAAAATATAGAGAAAAATTGTGAAAATCAAATTTTATTTGTTTTTTTGAAAAAAGTAGTTTTTGGAAAATCACTATTATTTCTTTAAAATTGCAAATTCAATCAATTTTTTTATCTCAACCAATCACAAATACATTCCTGCATCCAGTTAACAAGGTTTGGAAGAAATTTGCAAACTCTTTTTGAAATGAATCAAGAATTTCAAAAATTATTTTTCATCTTTGAAAAATTGTTCAGTTGAGTAGTTGGAATTAAAATAATAAAATGTTAATATTTCACTGCATCAATAATTGCTGTCTCATTAAAAAAAAATCATGCATTTAAGGGTTCAGCAACGTCGTGAACGTCAGTTTTTTATATTTGAGCATATTTATGAAAACATGTCAAATTATTCAAACCACGTGATTAAAATTTCGAAAAATTCTGACTTTAAAGGCAGTTATTGACCTGCCGAGCCAAAACTGAATCGCTTTTCTTTAAATTTTGTACAACGCTTTTTTATTCAAACATGCAACACCGGTCTGAAAATGGTGTTGTTTCAAGGTGTCCAGTGCAAATGCGAGCTGTGCGAAGTTTTTGATAATCTGTGCTACCATGAGAAAGAGGGTTAAGGATTGCAAATTATGATGGCCCATTCCAAGCATTACGATTTTTATTGTTCATCTAACAAAAGTTATTTTCCATTTAAACATGTTCAGTTTTTTTTTAGAATAAAGTATGGGATCATTGGAATTCAAAATATTTAAGATGAAAATAAAATGATTACAGTACTGGCTCGTTAATCGGACCAGTTCAATAATCGGATGTTTTTAAGGGTTGATATCAGGTGCTAAATAATCAGACGTATCCTCCGGTAATTCACCTCTTTATTAGTGGCCCAGCGCTGTAATCGGACAAATGTACCTGAAATGCGACTTCTGAAAAGAAAACGTTGCGCCTGTAATGCGTCTTCAAATCGAAAATATTGATATTATAGCCTAGGGATACCATACGTACTCTTTTTACCATTAAAATGAAGGCCTATCTCTTCCAGTTTATGAAGTTCTATATTGTATAAGAATGGACTTACAATATCTCATTATAATATACCTACAGTTTTCATAAAGGCATCTTCAAGAAGTAATCAACTATAAGGCGGTAACGGCCTTTGAGTATGCAATGAACAGTAATCAATATGTAAAACGAAAGTTATGTGCTATGAGTGGAATCAAACGCATTTAAAAAAAATTATTTTTGAAATGCAGAATATAATCAATGATCATGTTTGGTGAGGTTTGTCTGCATAACAACAACTATTTCATTTAATCATCTCAAATAATTCATCAATTAATATTGATCCTTTTACTTTTCGTTCAAAACATGCACGGAAATGAACAAATACAGAAATTTTTGGTACTAATTAACATGAAATTGAAAGTGACATAACATGTGGCAAATACATATATGTTTGGAGGATATTCAACAACTAAGACATTTTAACTGATTTATTTGCCGCAGCCCGTGGCGTAGAGGATAGCCTTCACGTCTTCTAAGCCAGCTTGCATGAGATCGAATCCCGATCACGACATACATAGTACACTTTCTGTAGCTTGGTGGTTTTAGCATTTGTAAAATGCTAGCCATCATATCTTCGAAAGATGTGCGCTTAGAGTTAAGAAAAAGGGATCTCTTCGAGGAAACCTCAAGTTTCATTGAGATCTTGTATGTGTTTGTGTTCGTTTGAAAGAAATGTCTCTTTTCAGTATTGCACGATATGGTAGCCCTATTATAGCTCAACTTTGGTATTAAACGTTTTCGGTAATCGGACGCAGCCCATGGTCCCATCAGCGTTCGATTAGCGAGCAAGTGCTATATAACAGTTATTTTTTTTTATTTGAAGCGTACCTTTCTCAAAAATCTAGCTATTTCCAAACAAATTATTGCTGAAGAATGGTAAAAAAGCCACATTTCAAGCGGGGTATGAGATTACTGCTAATTTACGCTCTAGAATCGATGGTAAAGGTATCTTTGTTTAAACTTTTTGATGTCATAAAAATTCTACTGTTATTCAATTAATGATTAAAATTGACATATTGTCAAAAATCAGGGGTCTCTTTAAACTTTTTGAGGAAAATTAAATGCAGTTTTCAGAATGAAAATCGATTCAAGAGGTGTGGAGTTGCACCCAGGTAAAGATCACGTCGTTTTTTTTTAGAAGCCTTTTTTATACGGCATCACTATAATAAAATTGTATTCAGTACAAGTTTATCATAGCACAATGCGCTTCTACAGATGAGTTCATTTGAATTTTTTTTATGAAACTAAGAAACTTAATATGTTTCGCATGAACGCGATTGTTAAATACTTGCTTCGAGAATAAACAATGTATCATGCAAATGAAAGCTGTTGAATCTCAACACTATTGGTCACTCTAGTAGCGAGTGCCTCGCCAGATTGCATACAATCTTGCAAAGCGTTTGTCTAGATGTGACATGTCGAGGGTTACTAGATGGCGATTTGAATTTAAATTTCTAATGCTATTTACGCGGGAAAAAATGTAATGTTTTATGATTGTTAAATAAAAATCTCTCTTTAGTGTTAACCGTCAAAGAAAGAAGTTGGTTTTTTCCCTTCCGAATTGGTCTGACGCAACAAAAGCCTTATCGATTTTTTTTTATAATCTTTGTGAATCATAAAGCATGATTATTTCTGTGCTTTGAGTACAAATCATGAAACAAAGTTTGAGTTTTCCATATTTCAATATTAATACGAAAAACCCTCTAGTTCTAATGTTCTATTTTTGGCTATTTTTCGGTCTTGGATTTCAAGTAAACACGAAATTAGACAGTAACAACTGTTAGACAAGTGAGCTTACACACTTTAAATCAGACTCTTAACAATGCACATTTTATTTTTTGAAACTAATCAAATTCCAGTACACTTGAGGAAGACCACCAAAATTGGTCGAATCGTCAAATATAAAGTTGTTTATTTGAAATCCAAGACCAAAAAATAGCCAAAAATAGAACATTAAACATCAAAAACGGACGATAACATAAATCTCTTTTTTCCTGGCATCCCATCAAACATTTAAGAAGGTATGTCGCAAGAATAACATAATTATTGAAACAAATATAGCAGATGTAAAGATTGTATTAAACTTAAAGGGTGATACGGTCAAAATTTGGTCAAGAGAAAACCCGTGTAAATCGGTGAAATAGTTTATTTAAAAAATCAAATTCAATTTTTTTCAGGTTTAATTAGTATAAAATTCAGGAAAAATATTCAGTTAGGCTTCCCCTTTTCCAAATCCGAATTGCCGGGCCTTACGCTTAACCCCTGCCATTAGATTTTGTACACCTGATCCACCTTCTTCCCCGCAGAAAGCCAGTTTGCCTTGAACTGGTGTTCGTCCTTAGCAGTTTTTTTGGTCTTCTTTAGGTTCCGCTTGACAATAGCCCAGTATTTCTCAATTGGGCGGAGCTCTGGCGTATTGGGAGTATTCTTGTTTTATGGGAACCACCTAAACGTTGTTGGCGGCGTACCACTCCATGGCCTTTTTACCATAATGGCAAGATGCCAAATCTGGCCAAAACAGTACGGAACAACCGTGTTTCTTCAGGAAAGGCAGCAAACGTTTATTCAAACACTCTTTCACGTAAATTTCTTGGTTGACAGTCCCGGAAGCTAAGAAAATGCTACTTTTCAAGCCACAGGTACAGATGGCTTGCAAACCAGATATTTCTTCGCGAACTTTGACAGTTTGACAGTGCTTGAAAATATCTGCTACCATTCCCCTTCCTTTTGCCGTATAAAACTCCTGTCCCAGAAGCTGCTTGTAGTCGGCTTTGACGTAGGTTTCGTCGTCCATTACCACGCAGTCAAACTTCGTCAGCATCGTCGTGTACAGCCTCCGGGATCGCGCTTTGGGTATCGTATTTTGTTTATCATCGCAATTTGGAGTCACTACCTTCTTGTTAGTCGTCCGGCTCGTTTTTTGGCTCGATGCACGGTTGTAGACGATACACCGAGCTTATTTGCAGCATCTCGGAGAGAGAGGTTAGGGTTTCGCTTGAAACTACCGGCAACTCTCTTTGTCGTCTCAGCGGCTTCCGGTTTTCGATTTACCCCCAATCCAGACTTCCTGGCTGTCAACAAACGTTCCTCAAACACTTTAATTACATTTGTAACGGTTGATTTGGCAACTTTTAGCGATTCCTCCAGCTTTGCGTGCGAGTAGCTCGGATTTTCGCGATGCGCGAGCAAAATTTTGATACGCTGTTCTTCTTGCTCGGACTGCATTTTGACAAACGAAGAGTGAATTCCAAAATCAAAATAGGAGCAACATTTTACACACACACCTTCAAAATGAGGGGTGTTCAGGTTTTTCAAATGCAAAATTGAAAGAAATACGTCAAATTGATATTGACCAAATTTTTACCGTATCACCCTTTAATTGGTTGACCCGAATGACAATTGTTAAAGGATCTTTAATAAATATTAATAATAATAATAACCCTTTAATTGCAATTTTCCTAAATTTGCCACGTTCCCATTGTTGAGAACGTTATCCGCTTATATGGGCCTTTTTGGATGCAATGAAACCAATTTTTCGGAAGTAAATGGATCAAATAAATATCATCAAATCTCCCAAACTTTGATTCAGAATTATGAGTTTAGGAATAAATGTTCAGTTCGTTCTTTGCTTGATTCCATAATGTAATCCCTCTATCAGTTTAAAAATTAAAGCAGAATTCTAATGAAAATACTAAATATTCCATATCCAATAATGTTGATTAAAAATCAAGCGATTTTTGATGCACATAATTTTTATTAATTTTTAACCACAATAATCGCTTCATGGAAAAGAAAACCAGTCTTTGATCAAGCACCCTTTTGTATGAACTTGAGTCTAGCTAGATTTTCTATATTATAAAGAGCATGGACCAGAACAAAAATTGCCAGCCAGCAGCTGTTGGTATAAATCATTATGCCACTTGCATAACCTGATTACTCGAAGCCGGAGAACGTTCTTCGTTGCTTCACAAGACCGGCAGAAGAGAAGAATCGCCACAAGAACTATGACATTTTGCAACTGTACATTAACCTTTTTTTGCTACTCTGATTTCAATAAAATGGTGGGCGCGCCATCTCTAGACTGGTTGCAGTAATGAGCTTCGCATCGCGGTATGGCAGTGAAATTTTTCAACGGCTTAAGATATATGAAGAAAACGGCATTCAAAGAGTGATTTGCTGATATCTTCATAATTTTGCTGCTTCAAAATTTGTTTGACCAAAATTGCTTGCAGCAACTGCAAAATTTTGCATGGTAACCAACAAAAATTCACTAAAATTGCATTTTTCAATTATAATCTCGTTTCATTGTAGCAGCTGAAGACTGAATGCGGAAGGATTGTGAATATCAGTACAGCAGAGGAGAAAAACAAACAGTGAAATTCTTTCTTTTCTGGCATACAATAGCAACGATGGACAAAAGTTCGGCAAATACTCTCGAAAGTTTTTGCAATAGAGTAAATATCTGACGATATAACGATGTATCAGATGTTGAGGAAAACAAATGGAATTGATCAGAAGGTAACGAATATGTGACCCGAACTATATTTAAGTAGAAACAACGCCCCGAGGAGATTTATCTTTGGAACATACATAATTCAGTGATTTTTATAATTTTTTTTTAATTTTGAATCCACAAAAAAAAATTTAAATGATAAAGTTGATCAAAAAAATTTATAAAGTTTCGCAAAACTATGCTTATTTAAAAATGAAACATTAACCTATTTTCATTTTTCGAGCAACCCTAAGACTTGAACAAGCTTACACAAACTAAAAGGAAATATTAAAATGCATTTCATTCCTTCTGAATACATTTAACGGCAGACAATTGCAGCATATCGGAAGCTGTTGAGAGTTGGTGTGCTAGCTGAAAGCCTTGAGGAAAGTGGAAAAACATACATTACGAAAGATAATATTTTTTCTGCCATTCTTCTTTCAACGAACAACTCGGCAAAGTGAAAAGTTTTCCTAAGTAGAAGAGACCAGCTCAACTACGATTTCGATTCAAGTACGCTTGATGTAAACTGCTTCTGGCCCATTCAATCCCCGTTCAAAAAATAAATGTATTGGAAAGTCATCGCGATTCGAGGGTAATGAAATATCTGGTGAGCTCAACAAAAAATTAGAACAGCACCAAGAAAGATTTCAACCTGCTCGCAGCCAGCAATGTGGAGGGTAGAAATAAGTTTTATGTTTCCATGTGTTTGATGCAAAATTTATGACCGATCATTGGAGCCATTTAGCGTTCGGGGAGTAAATTTGTTTTTATTCATTTTTTTGGTACTTGGTTGTTGGTTTTGTCTGCCCCTCACAAAATTTCGTTCGGTTTTGGTTAGAAAAGAGGGTTTCTGTTTCGCCGGATGAAGCCCATAAAATTTGCTGCCAGTCAAGGCCGATCAAGTTCAGACAGAGTTTTTATTTTCAAATTAGCTCGCACTGTTAATCGCTTTGGGAAACCATTGAGAAGAGGTTGAAAATTGTCTCGAAATAGACGTAGTTATTTTCCCTTAATAGTTACTTTCTGGACTGTTTCTAATTTGTAACTTCTTAATTTTAGCTAGGCGTATAATATGGGATTTAATTTTCAATTCTTTCTGGGGCATCTAAACAGTTGGGAACAAATTTTGGAAAAGTTACAGTTTTCAATCAACGGAATCAATAGCACTCAAAAATAATCTGTCAGGTAGACATAATTTTTTACATTTTTAAGGTAAGGAAACATAGACAATTTATCAAATTTTCAATGTCATGTAGGATATGAAATGAAATGAATGCGATATTATGTAAGTAGGGGAATATGACGATACTTGATCCCTGGAAAAATTGATTCCTTTGTTAAAACTGAAAAGTCTTACGTAGATCGAATGTTCTACAAAAATGTGGCAAATAGAACAAAACAACAAATCTGTTATCTCATCAAAAAAAAATTAAACTCTTTTTGAGTAGTTGCACTTTGAATGAAAACTCTTACAAAATGTGATTTGATGATCATTTTTTATCCCTTTTAAATGTTTCTCACGTGAAGAAAAATATTATAAACATGTTTATTCCAATATGTAAGTCATATTTTCAAAACAATAGTAAACTCTCAATTTTTTCAAGTAAATGTTATGGGTTCACTTGATCCCTCGAGTTCAAAAAGATATATTTTTCTTCTGAATTTAGGTTGATCATGGCTAAGCACGAAATTATTTATTTTTATCCAATGACAAATATTTATCCAATATTTTTCTGAGAAAAAGGACTCAAAAAAGAAAAAAAAATGCGCCTTCAAGTATGCAATTAATATTAGATTTTTTTTTGTCTGACACTGATAAACTGTGAAATGAAAATTATCATAGCCAAAAAAATTAATGAGCCTTTTATCTTTCGATTTTGCATGGTTTTTGCCAACGCTTAGAGCACCATGATTGAAGGATTAAAACTCCTTTAACTTTGAAAATATCACAATTTTTTTAGTCCCTCAAAAACGCTTCCAGTACATCTACGGGTTCATCATCATGTATCGATCTAACTTTTGCAGCATATAAACTTGAAATTACACGCTGTCATTTATCGATACCGTTCAAACCAGGGATGAGCAGGCCCTCTAGACATGTATGTACGGAACGCGAAGCTTATCTCAAATCAAATTTATTTCACGATTTTTTCTACGTCGTTAATTGTCGTTAAATAGCAGTCCTCACTAAACCAGAACAAAAGATAAATGCAACATTTTCAAGCAAAGTTATAATTGTATGATGAAGTGAAATATTTTTGTTCATGATAAATGACAGAAATAAGGAGTGTTTTAGAATAAAAACTGGGTTAACGATTATAGATTTTTTATCGACTTGACTCAGCGAAATTTTGATTTCTCGACAAAAACTATTCTGTAATTCTGTGATTCACCCCAAAAATTTGTAACTATTATACAGGGAAACAACATGTGACGTGTGGAAATTTTTAAATGATCAGTTTTGAGTTGAATCGGTTTTTAACGTCTCGGTGGCCGAGTTGTTTGCTTTGCGACACGGTAATTGTATATATCACCTGAGGTAAGACGGTGTATGTCTTTTCATATCTGATAAACCAATAAACCAACATAAAATCCTAAAGCTGTGCTCTGTACAAAATATCTGGTGATTTGCATCAGTGAAAAATTAAAGATACACCGGTGTAAGAAAGAGAGGAATTGAGTTCTAGTAGAAATATGAATTCGATAGACGGTGCGCTTTTAAGTTGAGAGAAAGAAAGAGGGGTATTTAAATAGGTACATGTTAAAGAAAATTGGTATAAGAAATCATTTTGAAATAGATTGTACAAGAGATCGAATATATGGTCCGGATGATTCGCGGTTTTATAGTGGGAAATTGAATCGAATGTGATGCAGCGAGACCACCGGTTACGACAAAAAGTATGGCCTGGTTGAGTCTCCCAAATATCGAAAAAGAAGGTAAATATGAGTTGAAAGGATGTTTACAATGCAATATGATAAAACTGGATTGTTTGAAAACAGTACAGAACGGACGCCATGAAAAAATTTAGAAAATTTAAAGATTTCGTTAATATAGTTAACCGTAGACTTTATTCAGAAACGTTTCAAAATTCCTTCACGACTGTCAATAGGCGAAAATCATTTTTTAAAATGGTGTTCTTGTAAAACTTTGTTTCAGTGAAAGTAGAAAATTTCAGGAAGTAATCGGTAATCCCTGTGAGGATTAACAGCTCTGAGAACCTTCTGTTGATTTTTCATTCCTTGAGAAGAAAGTTATAAGACTGATAGTTATTCTTGTGAAATTGATAGTGAACCGTGCAAGGAATAGAACAGTCCCCGTGAAGATTAGAGCAATCCCTGTGAGGATTTCGGCAATCCCTGTGAGGATTATAGCTATCTCTGTGGGGATAACAGCAATCTCTGTGGGGATAAGAGCAATGCCTGTGAGGATTAGAGTAGGGTTACCATATCCTTCGACGCTAAAAATAGTACGTTGTCATCATATTTCAAAATATTTGGGAGAAACCAGGAAATTTATATTCAAATAGTGACAATTTGTTGCTAGTTGTGTGACATACCTGGCAATTATGACTTTCCAAAAAATTCTTTATCAAATTGAAATTATCGTTTTTAGTTTTTGTTCATTTTCTTGGAGAGTTTAGTGAAAAGTCAAAGGGTCGTTGGATTATTCGAAGAGATAGAGATAAGAACATCGCAAACATGAAAAAATGTTGCATTTTAAAAGAGTTCATATTGCTGTTGTGCTCTTTGCCAACTGCTTGGGTGCTAATTGCATATTCAAAGGCATTGATTGCATTTATTTCGACGCCTGGGAGATACTTTTTTTAAAAGCAGTTTTAAAACTTTCGAAGTTGTTGTATTATACTTATAGAAAAGTACTGCTGACTAAATTGTAACGATCACTGCTAGGTGGATGGGATTGCGGAAGGAACATACTCTGCTTAAAGCGCCAAGCAAGACAAGAAGTTGTTTTGCATGCGAAGTAGCAATGTCGTTCGATGCCCGACGAGACTCTCAAGGCGAGTTTGGTTTTTTAAAGATCGCGATTCCTTCCAACCGTAGACAGAGTTGTAAACTGGCACGATTTAAAAACAAAAACTCTAAGAAAAATCTTTATAAGGAAACATCTGATCCGAAAGTAAAAAAAAAGAAGGAACCAACCCAAAAACAACACTACCAGTTCTCCTCTCAGTTTCCAGAAGCTACTTAGTTTTATTTAAAAATTGCACAAGTTATTTTGTTTCGGTGTTTCTAATCTTCCTGGTGTTCAAATGGTAGGTCTCACGGTAAGAGTTGGAAATTGTCCCACCAAAAACTTGTGCCTGTCCAACAAGGGCTAATGGACAGAATTTACGATCGATCGATTTTATCAAAATGCGTTCATTTAATTTGATGTGGTGAAATGTGTGGGTCTGACCTTATTTTTCAGCTTTCCTTATGTTTGGTGAGTTGCTCCCACGATGACGGGTATCCTGCGGTGGTGGTGGCGATGATGGTGGAGGTGGCGGCGACGATGGTGGCGGTAGCGGTGGTTAAGTTGATGCGTGCACGTCTTACTCCAGCTTCTAACTCCAAACCAATTGGCGATGGCCCGGCTTGCTCCGAAGTTCACTGTCGAAGATGCCGGCAATTGACGACCGACAAATCTTCGGCGAAGGCCGTGGTATCCTTCGCTGGCCCACGATGCGACGGAGCTATCCCAACTCTGCAGGCGAACACTATGTCCCAGTGATTGAAATCCTCAACCATTTTCTCATCAGAGGCATTCAAAATACACACTTTGAGGCCTCGTATAGTAATACAGGAGACGATACATATACATTCATTCAAACCTCCCCCCATGAGGAGGATCTGCTCCGAGAGACACTATCCGTTCGCTGCTCAGAACGAACTCTCTCAACGTTCGGTCGCTACATGATGCATGAAGTAAACGAGGCACACATACTCATTTACGTTATTGAATTTGATGGACTCAAGCCGATAGCTGTCGTTGAGGAGAACCGAACTTATTGCATAGCATAGGCCCGCAACGTATGGAGCAAGGAGAGGGGAGAAAAAGAAACGAAAAAAATTGGTTGCCTGCGTGCGGTTGCTGTGCAATAATAGCAATAGCAGAAAAACCTCGGGTATTCGATCCAGGCACAAACGAGGAGACTCGGGTTTGCTCTGCCTTTTGAATTCGGTTCCCTCAAGAATGCAACAGGAGATGAGTGAGAGCCATTCGTTTGGTGTTTTGGATTCGCTGCCTCGAATGTATATTGCTTCTTGAAGGCGGGCCATGTGAGAGCGTATGCATCATCGGTTTTGTCGTTTTCGCTGCCTCAAAGCAACCTTTGCTTCCGAGTAAAGCGGTGAGCGAGAGATGGTTGATCAATTCATGCTCAGCAAAATTCAATCACTGCTATGTCCGAACCCCAGAGCCGTAGAATAGCTCAGGCTGAGCGACCGTAGTCACCCAAAACCCTACACCGTTGCTAACACCTTCACTTGAAGGAATGTTAGTCCTTCAAGAAAGATATACATTGATCGGGGTTCTATTGAGAAATTTAATTGACCACCAATTACCTGAACTTCGAGCGGGGAATGGCCACGGGGTCACACGATTGGCAGTGACCGATTGCAATCACTCACCACTGGAAAAATTTATCTTTATTGCCTAATTACTCCTTTATTACTTGAGGATAACCTACGTGATTGGTTCCGAAACGGCTCACACGGGCCTGGTTCACGTTCTCACCACGTTTATTTAACGATTTGTTAAATTCGTTTTCTCGATTACTGTAATTTGTAACTAACTTAATTTTTGTTTTTTTTCCTTTTCAGGTAAGTTCCGATACTTACATTAACGTATCGACGGCTTAAATTATATCGAATAACTTCGAAATGCTATGCGGGGAACCACTTAAATATTTCACTATCAGTTCCCACATGGAACGCACAAACCGTTCACTATACCAGTCGATTCGAGAAGAAACCAGTAATGTAGTCTCAGGTCGTTCCCCCCCGAAAGTATAAAAAATGTATCTCAATCCACTACTACAGGTAAGTGCCTTTTTCAAAAAATTCTCTTACTTGTTAAAAATTTGATTGGCTATCTGCCAGCATTTTATCAGCGATCAGATGTGTTCTGCTCCACGGTTGGAACGAAATGAGTGGTTCCCTAGTGACCACTAGGAGCGCTAGCAACATTAAAAGGCACTCGAATAGACCTAGCTATTTCCCCATACAAGACGGTGTCTTGGCTAAACAGGGAACTTTAGCAAAAGTATGTGTCAATGCGAGGTGATTTGGATTCTAGCAGTTTTCTATTCCATAAGCTTTCTTGTAACTTGTTACATTTCCCCCGTACTTGGGAAAAAAAATTCTAAATTTTTTTTAACGGTTTATTTTTACCGTTCAACTAATTTCGGCAATAGTTTAAATACCAAAAATAATTACTTACATATTGTTTTCATTCAACTTTTTTCGGCGGCGGCCATCTTTAATCTCGTTGGTATCGATGATTATGCTTTCCATTTACACGAATTTACTTTGAATAGTTTTAACTCCACTTCTTTTTCATCTTTTTCTCTTCTAATCTTTTAACCATGCACTTTTTCAACTCATATCGGTTATGATTTTTTTGTATTTATTAGCTTTGGACCCACCGTTCTTCATTTTTTCCTATATATTCGGCCTCCAAGACTCTCATCGAACCAGCATTTGAAATTATCTGGTTTTTTTAAATTTTTGCATCCACTCAAAATTCTTTCAAACCTGTTTTTTTTTGTTAAGGTCACCACTTAAACGGAACCGCGCGCGAATTACATTCTGCGCCTTGAAACTACCGATTTTACTGAAGCGGCCTTTTCGACTGACAGTCCGATTTTTTTTCTACCTAGGTATCCCATACATTACGTCACTAAATGAGAGTGTCCTTAAACTATGTTCCAATTTCCTACTCTTTTCGCCGGGTTTTCCATGGCTCACCTCTGTGGTGGGATTTATTTCTTATTATTCCTACCCCTCAACATAATTTTTGTATAGATCCTTATCCTACCTGCGATGTTTTCTTGTGACGTTTCGCTTTTCATCGCCAAGTTCTTCCGAGCTGCCAACCAATACCGAACAGTTTCCGTCGCGATTTTTGGAGTTCGAATTCGTACACGCGAGTGATTTTTGTTTTTTCTACGTTTAACTTCGGTAAATTAAACGGGTTTTTCCTCAAATACTGTTCGAAATATTCTTCTAGTAATCTTTATTACTTATCATCATGCGCAAAGGGGGTACGGATTGTGTCAACATCATCATTCTTCGTTTTCTTCAAAGAGCTGAGAATGAATCGCGAATCACTGTACATACCAGCAGGGTTGCCAACATATATTTTAAATAATCAGGGAACTGGTGAAATAAAAATCAGGCAAAATCAGGCTACATAAGTAACGGAAATTCTTCTAAAAGTGATGACCTTTTTTTTTTTTTTGGTCATCACTCTTCATTTTTACTGTGTTGTGGGCCTACTTGGTTGCATAATTCTACAGCCGAACGATTCCTTTTCATTCCCTTTTTAAGATATGAATTAATGGGAATCTTTCGATTGGTTTCATTCAGCCACATTTTCGCTTTTTAACTTCAGCAATGGTACCTAATTTAGTTCCTTACTACCCATTTTTCATCACATTCGCAAAAATCAGGCAAAATCAGGCATTTTTTGAAAAATCAGGGAAATTCAATGGCTTTTCAGGTTGTCAGGCAGAGCCTCGAAAAATCAGGCAATCCCTGAAAAATCAGGCATATTGGCATCTCTGCATACCAGGTATTTTTTCCATATGTGTTAGTGCTGTGTTATTTTTTCCTTTGCTTAAGTGCTTCGAATGACCTTGCCCTTGACCTTTTGTTATGCATAACGAATAGGAATCAAAACAAAACCCACATTTGCTCAACTGCATCCTAAACTCAGATGGCTGCAACGTTACACGATTTGTCTATGTATCGTGTGACCAACATCTTTTAAATAAGTGGTCGTGAATCTCGTTTTTAAGCTTTTTTTCCTCAGATTTGAGCTTTTTTTACCTTGAGAAGATAGGAGACGAAAGCTTAAATCTGAGGAAAAAAGCTTAAATCTGTCAAAACGAGGGGAAACAAAGGGGAAATCTGAGAGATGTGCTCCATACGGTTTGAATAGCGTTGCCGCCGTCTGCCTAAACTGTGTGCTAGGGTTTACAATGCAGTTTTCAACTTTTTCCATCAATAAAATTTTACCAATTTTTAATTTTTTCTTAATTAATTTTTTTTTCTTACGCTGTTCCGAGCCATACATGTTTACCATTTATGGTCTTTGCCACATTACATAATTCAATTTTTAGGCAACCATCGACCTAGTATAGCATATAGGACATGGCTGTAGATAATTGGTCATAATCTGTTGCCTCTACAGACTCGCACCTTATTCGAACCTCTACTTCCCTTTCTCGATATGTTTTGCATATCACTCCAGGTATGTTTTATTTCAGCTAGGCTTTGCCTCATATGTTATCATAGCCCGATGGGTGCCCGTTTAGGTGAACTTATTTTATTTCCGTTGTAAATCTGCTGAACGGAAAACTCCCAGTTTTTTTCCTTCCATATCTTCCAATTCGTAGCAGTGAGCTCCGCGTTTTGCTACGACTCTTGCTTCGGTGTATGCCTCAGCTAATTTTGAATTGAAACCTTTTAATTTGTTAGATAATGTGTAATTTTTCTTAAAGACTATCTCTCCTAATTTAAAATCTTGTGTATTTTTAGATGCTCTTAAATTATAATATTTCCCATACCTCTGATAGGCCTTCTTCAAATTTTCTTTCACTTCAAGGAATATGTTTTTCATATCCCCTCTAATTTTTTCAGGGTCATACTCAATTTCTGAAGCTGTTTCCCTTATTTCTCCATACTCTTCTCCCGACCGAATATAGTTTCTACCAAAATTTATGAAATATGGAGTGAAATTGGTAGATTCATGTACCGCTCTGCCGCTCATAGCAAGTCCGTCCCATTTGCATTTTCATCATTTTTGAGTTTATCCGTGGAATCACCTTAAAATTATCGGTAGTTTTAGGAGAAAAAAAAATTTTGAGTACTTTGTTCTGATGAACATTGAAAAAAACCTCAAGTAAATTTGTCCCATCGTGAAAATGATCGCAAGTCGGTCCCATCGAAAAAATCATCACAAGTCGGTCCCAAAGTCAATAATTATAGTGATAGAAGACCATGCAGTGTGCTTTGAAATATAACGTTGATACTGCAACAGTTGTGCAGCCTGCAGTTATATTGGATATGATACAGAACAACCCGATTGTTACAGCAATTTCTCGCATGTTATAAAAAAAAAGATAAATATTTTTGCTATTTTTCCTAACATTCTACATAAAATTTGAATTGTATAAAATAATAACGCAAAAAAGGTTTTTACTTACAGTTCTCTTCATACCCTACATTAAGCTTTTTAAGCTTATTTCTGAATTTATCCGGCCGGGAAAATTCGATAATTTGCACTCAAAAATAAGGCAATCTCCTGGGCAATGGATTTCTAAATTTTAAACTCAAAAACCGGGCCATAACCGGTCAAATCTGGTCAAAATCCAGGTATTTTCCTATAGAAGGCAAGAGAAAAGGTAAAAAATGGACACTTGAAAACAGATATTTTTACCAAGACACATCAACGGCGGGCATTCAAATCTTATTTTACTATTCCAAAAATGTATGCGAAGCTATTTTATTTTATATTCGAAGTAATTTGTCCCAAAATTGATACATTTCATGAATTAAATAGAGTTTTTGGTTTGTATTTTGCAAAAATTGTGAAAAAAACTAAAAAAAAAACGGGTTTTGTTCCCTCGATATCCGGGCAACCGGACCAGACCGGGTATTTCCCATTTTAAAGATCCGGTAGCCTGGTTAAAATTGGGCAATCTGGATTGCTTACCGTAGGTTGTTCAAGAAATAGGTTCCGATAGACCGGGACAAGCTCTCTTCTAGCCTTGTTTTTTTCATCAGCGTTAGCAGTTTGCTATGGAATGGGACTGACTTGCTATCATTTTTGCTAGATACCTACCATGAAAATATTCGCATATGCGTCCCAGAGCATAATTTTTATCACAAACAAACCAAATTTTGGTATTTTTGAACGAGCAATGATGCAAAAGTATTTGTTTGTCACGTAAGTAACAAATGCTGTTAATTGCCGCCATCAAAACCGTGGGAAAATTCGAAAATTCTCAAAACAAGTAACAAAATCCAATTGCTGTTTTCTCAACTCAACAAAAATGCAAATGGGACGGACTTGCTATGAGCGGCAGCGCTGTTCTTATTGCATTTGCAATCTCTTGTAAATTTTCATCCCATTTATTTTGTACTCCTCCCTTTAAAAACGCCCGAATTGCAGAGACGATAACTCGGTTCACCCTTTCTGTGGGGTTATTCGCCGGATGGTAACTTGCATTGGTCCAATGGTTAACTTTATATTTGGTCATTAACCCTTTAAACACCGCTGATTTAAATTGTGGTCCATTATCCGATATCAAAATTTCCGGCACGCCAAACATTAAAAATATCATTGATTCTAAAAAAGTTGTTAATGCAGTAGTTTTGGCTTCTCGCATCGGCTGTACAATCACAAATTTCGAGAAATGATCGGTCAACACTAGCAGCACAGTATTCCCGTTTTTTGACCGCGGAAAAGGTCCCATGAAATCAACTGAAATAACTTGCCATGGCATTTCAGCTAACTTTGGTTTCCCCATAGGTGGTATTCGGGCTGTATTTGGGTGTTTAGATTTCTTGCACGTGTCACATCCTCGACAGTATCGCTTCACCTCTCCTTCCATCCCTGGCCAATAATACTTTTCCTGTATTTTCTTCAAAGTTTTGTATGCTCCAAAGTGCGCAATATTATGTTCTGCTTCTAGTATTTTGATTTGATCTGCTTTTGATGGCATGAGCTTCCAATCATATCTTGGATCCGAGGGATTTCGGGACTTTACGTATTTGTACACATGATCCCGAATGACTCTAAAATTAGAATATTTTTCCTCATTATTCTTGATTTTAGTTTTGAGTGCTTCTAAATCTAGATCTATGGTCAATGTGTCGACTTCCGGTATCGCTCTTGACAACGCATCTGCCATAATATTGAGCTTCCCTTTCCTGTATTCTAAAGTCATTTCGTACTGTTGTAATTTTAATGCCCAACGAACTAGTCTTGCCGAATTTCCTTCAATGCTCACCTGGTTAAGCCATTTCAAAGATTGGGCGTCCGTTACTACCTTGAAGTGGGTTCCTTCCACGTAATGTCGAAATCTTTCAATTGCTAAAATGACTGCTAAGCATTCACGTTCTGTTGCTGAATATTTGCGTTGTGTAGCCGAAAACTTCTTCGAAAAGTATGCGATTGGTCGCCGTACACCCTCCTGTTGTTGTACCAGTACAGCTCCCGCGGCCACATCTGATGCATCCGACTCAATTGTGAATTGCTGGCTAAAATCTGGATTTGCTAAAATTTGATGAGAAATCAATAGACCCTTTACTTCTTGTAAAGCTTTATCTGCTTCTGCCGTCCAGATAACTTTAGATCTCGCTTTTTTTAACAAATCTGTTATCGGACTAAGAATTGTACTATAGTTTGGCACAAATTGTTTGTAGAACCCTAACATTCCCATAAGTCTTCGCACTTCCTTGACTGTTTTTGGCGCTGGATAGCTCAAAATTGGTTCTAATTTTGAACTATCTATTGACAATCCGTCTTCTGATAGATTGTATCCCAAGTAAGATATTTTTTTTTGACAAAATTTAGACTTTTCTACACTTATGGATAAATTGGCTCTTCTTAATCTTTCACTTATTGTTTTCAACAACTTCAAATGTTCTTCCATAGTCTTTGAAGTAATCACTATATCGTCCAAATATACAAAAACTCGAGGTTCTAAATCGAACCCCAGCACTTTGTTCATCAGTTTGGTTTGACTTATCGGAGCTCCAGATAGCCCAAATGGCATCACTTTAAATCGGTATAGGGATTTACCCGCTCTAAATGACGTATAATCTCGGCTTTCTTCTGCCAGTGGAATCTGCCAATAAGCTTTCGAGAGATCTATCGTCGAGAAATATTTGGCTTTTTCTATCCTCCCCAAAATCATTTGCATATCCGGAAATGGATATGCTTCTTTTTTCGTTACTTCGTTGATTCGGCGACAGTCCAAACAAAGTCTCCATTCTCCTGAAGATTTTTTTACGGGCAATAGCGGGTTACACCAATCCGACTGTGACTCCTCTATTACATCTAACTCTATCATCCTTTGTATTTCTTTCTCCATTTCGTTTTGGATTGCTGGTGACCATCTATACCTAGGAGGTTTCTTTGGTTTCTCTCCTTCCAGAATATCAATCCGATGTTCCATTAATTGAGTACGTCCCAGCTTTCCGTTGCCTTTCAACTCCTTCACTATTTGTTCTAGCTCCAATCGTTCTGCTTCTGAGAGTTCGTGCTCTGTTTGTATCCGCTGTATTTCGACATCCTTTGGAGGTTCAACCGATGGTAAGTCAAGACTCCTATCTTCCTCCTTCTCTTCTGGCTTCTGGTATTCTTTTGTTGGCTCTAAAACAAGGTTTACTTCCTTAACCTCTTCTACAAAATCATTTTCTAATAAACTGTTGGATATTTGACCATGTTCCACTTGATTTATGTCCAAAAGCGCCAGGCGACCATTTTCTTCCATCGCAGGTGAAATCTTAAACGACTCCCAAAAATCGTTTCCAAGAATCAACTTCTTCGAGATGTTAGGAACTATTAAAGTTGGAATAACCTTCGTTTTTGACCGAAAGGTGTATGGAATGTAAATAAGTTTTAGACACTCATGTGATGTCCCGTCCGCTGTTCGAATTTTCAAATTTGTGGAGCTGGTTCGAAATTGATGTTTTCCTATTAGTTTCTCATCACTTAAAATACTCACTGCAGCTCCTGAATCCAGTAAACCCTCCAACTTTGTTCCTAGTATCGTAACTTCAATATGTGGACATCGATTTTCGCGTACATGAATTGTCAACACTTGTTCAAATTTGTCGAACCTAATTGGTTTGGGAGACATCAGCTTCCTCTCCGAAGGAATGCTCCCTAATTTCCTTCCTGGTACTCGTTTTTTTGTTGCTCATTTCTACCCCTCCTGTGATTTCCTGGACATGAAGATGCTACTACGTTTTGATGACCACAAATATGGCAAAATATTTGTTTGCTTCGTTGACAATTCCTCCAATAATGCCCGAATTGCTTACAATTCCAGCATAAAATCGCATTCTCTCTTCCATCAACCGGCGTGTTAGTTTCTGGAACATTTAGTCTCATTGGTTTTCTGCTAGGTCCTCCAGCAATAGCGTTCACGTCTTCGAACCCATAATTATTTGTATCATCCTGTAGATCTACCTCTTCCAGACAATTAACGTTGAATATTCGATTCCGTTGGCTGTATGCTTTGTAGACCGATTTGTCTAGATCATAGCAAAGACTACACAACACTTCCACGTCTATGTTCGTTGTGTTTATAAATGCTAGATGTGGTCGGTACCAGTCTCTCATGTTCTCTATCAGTAGGGGAGAATGAGGATACTTGATCCCTGGGGATACTTGATTCCTTAGCTATATCTCGAAACTGGAATGTCTTACAAAGATCAAATGTTCTAGAAAAATGTGCCAAAATGAGCAAAATAACAATGCTTGTAGTTTAAAAAATTTTAACAAAATTATTGTTAGAGTAATTGAACTTTGTTTGAAAAATTTCACAAAATGTAACTTGAAGATCTTTTTTCATCACTTTAAAATGTTCCTTACATGGGAAAATTATGAAAAAAATATTTGTTCCAATGTATCAATCGTTCGAGCGTAAAATGAACTTTATAATGCCATATTTTCAAAGCAATGGAAAACCCTCAACTTTTTTCAGAAAAAGTTTTCTAAAATGTTGATTATGGGTACAATTGATCCCCTAAAGTTGGTTACAACTGATCCCCCTTCCAAACGGCATATTCTTCTTCTGAATTGATCGTTATGAATGCTGATTACGAAATTACAAATATTTATCCAAAAACTAATATTTATCGAACAATTGCCTGAAGAAAAGAGCAAAAATAATTAATTTTCTCTTAATTATAAAAAATAGCGCCTTTAAGTATGCAATGTTATTAGCGTTGAGACAAAGTTATAGAATTTTCTTCTTATGTCTGCTATAAATTGTGAAATGAGAACAAACATGACAAAAATAGTCAATTAACATTCTATCTTGGGGTTTTGTTTGATTTTTATGCAAGGGTTAGGGCTTCCTGAATAAAAGATCAAGTCTCCTTCAATAGGGGATCAAGTCTCCCCTAACTTCAGAAAAATCGCAATTTTTTTACTCCCACGAAAATGCTTCTAGTTCATCAACGGGTTCAAGTATTGTTCTAATTTTTGGAGCATAGAAACTTGAAGTTACAAGCTGTCAGAAAATGTCAAAGACGAAGAGTTGCTAAATTTTTCCAAAAAGCTATGGTGAAAATAAGAAAAGGGGATCAAGTATCCCCACTCTCCCCTATATTTATTTTCGCCTTATTGTCCAAGGGATTCGACATTTGTTGGCTTAACCGTTCGATTTCACTAACAAACGTAATGAAGGGCTCGTGAGGTAACTGTTTTCGATCCCGCATTTGTTGTTCTATGACCTTGTCCTTATTTGGAACTTCGAAACGTAAACGCAGATAATATTTAAAAAGCTGCCACGACGTGAGTTTATTACTAAATGTGTAATACCAGCTTTCAGCTTGTGATTCGGGTTTGAACAAAAAAATTGCGTTTCCCAACAGCTCGATATCCGACACCTGGTTATTTTTTGCTAACACTTCTACTCTTTTGATGAACTCTTCTACCGACATTCCTCTAGGATCACCGCTGTATTTTATTTGCCATTTATCAATTGGAATTCTAAATCTTGACTCTATAGGTATGTTGCCTGCAAATACATTTCTATTCGACGTTTGCGAGTTAAAATTTTCTGTTTCTCCCACGCGTTGCTGAGCTTGTTGTTGTCTCTGAAGTCTCTCATCGTCCCACGGCGGTATTCCATTGAAATAACTCTGGGATTGTTGGTGATTCATTCGATTTCCACTTCCGTAATTAGGTGGATTCGATTTCGGCCCACTTCCGAAATTCCTCAATGCTTCTGGTTCCATCCGAACGTCATTTTGCTGTTGATAGAACCTTCTTGTTCGGTTTAATTCTTCCACCATCTGTTGTTGCTGTCGGTCGATTTTATCCTGAAAAATTTGAAGATTTTGCATCAATTTTTCGGTCATTGTTTGCATCTGAACCGCCAGTTCTTCTTGTACTATCCGATTGATTTCTGTTACATCTCCTTTATTAACTGCTTGTCCTTTTTGCTGCTCTTGATTGCTCTCCTTTTGAACTTCCTGTCCGTTTCGATTGATTGGCTGTCCTCTTTCCTCCCCTACATCTGTCAAATCCATTAAGTCTTGAACCGGAAGTCTTACCTCGTCGTTTTCTCGTCTGCCTCCTGCGGCGCCTTGTAGCCCCGTTTGAGTTGATGTTTTTTCTTGATTATCTGCTCTGATTTCTGAAGACCTGGGTACTCTAGCTGGTGGTGGAAATCCCCAAAGTGAATCAGCTCCTGTTGTGTTGTTCCTATTGTGCCTTGAATTGATCATTCTCATTCTAGAAACTCTTTCTTCGGGAATTGCATACACATCTAAAATCAAATCTATTTCATCCAAAAATTCTTCTTTCATGTTCACTTGATGTTCATCCACTGCATTAGATCTTAACACTCTTAACCTAAGGTGACGTAATCTTGACAGAAGTGGTTCCCTTGTCCCATTACGTTCAAGTTCTTGCCGAATAGTAACTAGTTTCATCTGTATTACCGTGGAATCAGCCACAATCGTTTTTTTCGCGTGTAATAATCTCGGTTCCATTATCTCTTCCGTTTGTGCTTTTCGCAAAACTTCCCTTTGTTCTTCGATCGAAATTCTTGACGAATACAAATTTCGAATATTCAATTCATATTCGACTTCATCTGGGAGCAGGTCATAAGGGTTAATATAAGTCCCTAGACCAACTTGTTGAACAGCGTAAGCCATAATAAAATTTCTGAATTATCTCTCCAAAACCTTTTTGATAATCTAAGATTGCTGGATGTAATAAAAATTGTTATGAGAATAATTCGACTTCCTGATCAAGTCTTCAAAATCAAAATCTATGCTACAATTTATTTCAATCTTTCAAAGCTATTCTCACTCTTAATTCTTAATTCCGGTTTCTGCATAGAATCAATATGACACTGTCGTTTAATTCAGTTTTGTACCTATCTATAGTAAACCTTACTAAAATACCAAAAAAACCATTAAAAAAAACCATAACCGAATAAGTATCAAATAAAAATATTTTGTATCAATTTTCCAATACCAATTGCCGATCTTGTGCATAAAAATTCTCTTCTGCTATAAATTATGTGATATGTAAATAATTTCCTTTTGTATATGTATCTCAATCAACTCCAACAAATTTACTTTAATTCTTACTTCAATCCAACTCAAAAATGTATATTATTCCAAAAATATAAATACTACTAAAACTTAACCCAGTTGGGCGCCAATGTAACGATCACTGCTAGGTGGATGGGATTGCGGAAGGAACATACTCTGCTTAAAGCGCCAAGCAAGACAAGAAGTTGTTTTGCATGCGAAGTAGCAATGTCGTTCGATGCCCGACGAGACTCTCAAGGCGAGTTTGGTTTTTTAAAGATCGCGATTCCTTCCAACCGTAGACAGAGTTGTAAACTGGCACGATTTAAAAACAAAAACTCTAAGAAAAATCTTTATAAGGAAACATCTGATCCGAAAGTAAAAAAAAAGAAGGAACCAACCCAAAAACAACACTACCAGTTCTCCTCTCAGTTTCCAGAAGCTACTTAGTTTTATTTAAAAATTGCACAAGTTATTTTGTTTCGGTGTTTCTAATCTTCCTGGTGTTCAAATGGTAGGTCTCACGGTAAGAGTTGGAAATTGTCCCACCAAAAACTTGTGCCTGTCCAACAAGGGCTAATGGACAGAATTTACGATCGATCGATTTTATCAAAATGCGTTCATTTAATTTGATGTGGTGAAATGTGTGGGTCTGACCTTATTTTTCAGCTTTCCTTATGTTTGGTGAGTTGCTCCCACGATGACGGGTATCCTGCGGTGGTGGTGGCGATGATGGTGGAGGTGGCGGCGACGATGGTGGCGGTAGCGGTGGTTAAGTTGATGCGTGCACGTCTTACTCCAGCTTCTAACTCCAAACCAATTGGCGATGGCCCGGCTTGCTCCGAAGTTCACTGTCGAAGATGCCGGCAATTGACGACCGACAAATCTTCGGCGAAGGCCGTGGTATCCTTCGCTGGCCCACGATGCGACGGAGCTATCCCAACTCTGCAGGCGAACACTATGTCCGAACCCCAGAGCCGTAGAATAGCTCAGGCTGAGCGACCGTAGTCACCCAAAACCCTACACCGTTGCTAACACCTTCACTTGAAGGAATGTTAGTCCTTCAAGAAAGATATACATTGATCGGGGTTCTATTGAGAAATTTAATTGACCACCAATTACCTGAACTTCGAGCGGGGAATGGCCACGGGGTCACACGATTGGCAGTGACCGATTGCAATCACTCACCACTGGAAAAATTTATCTTTATTGCCTAATTACTCCTTTATTACTTGAGGATAACCTACGTGATTGGTTCCGAAACGGCTCACACGGGCCTGGTTCACGTTCTCACCACGTTTATTTAACGATTTGTTAAATTCGTTTTCTCGATTACTGTAATTTGTAACTAACTTAATTTTTGTTTTTTTTCCTTTTCAGGTAAGTTCCGATACTTACATTAACGTATCGACGGCTTAAATTATATCGAATAACTTCGAAATGCTATGCGGGGAACCACTTAAATATTTCACTATCAGTTCCCACATGGAACGCACAAACCGTTCACTATACCAGTCGATTCGAGAAGAAACCAGTAATGTAGTCTCAGGTCGTTCCCCCCCGAAAGTATAAAAAATGTATCTCAATCCACTACTACAGGTAAGTGCCTTTTTCAAAAAATTCTCTTACTTGTTAAAAATTTGATTGGCTATCTGCCAGCATTTTATCAGCGATCAGATGTGTTCTGCTCCACGGTTGGAACGGAATGAGTGGTTCCCTAGTGACCACTAGGAGCGCTAGCAACATTAAAAGGCACTCGAATAGACCTAGCTATTTCCCCATACATAAGGTTGCCAGAATTTTCTCCACTCCCATCCGGGCCTAGCAATTCCGGGCATTTTTTCAAAAAAACCTGGCAAAATCCGGGCATGGATTTCAATTTTTCAAATCCAAAAACCGGGCTAAAACCGGGCAAAATTTAGGTGTTATTATATATAAAAGCAAAGAAAAAATGCAAAAACAATGAAATTAATATTTTATTAATGTAATTGCAGACTTCCAAAAACTTTTTGGAACACTTAAATATTTAAAGGTTTATAAAAGTAAATCAGCGAAATTATTTGAAACAACCGTTGAAAATTTCCATACCGTTAATCGATTTAGCTGAAACTTACTCTAAACTTTGTTTTTTTTTTTTGGTTTCTTTGTGAAAATTGTGAAAAAATCCGGGCAATATCCGGACTTTTTTCACGATATCCGGGCAACCGGGCCGGACCGGACTTTTTCGAAATTT
Source organism: Uranotaenia lowii (assembly GCF_029784155.1). NCBI lineage: Eukaryota > Metazoa > Arthropoda > Insecta > Diptera > Culicidae > Uranotaenia > Uranotaenia lowii. The sequence continues at coordinate 266,544,183 of NC_073692.1, forward strand.
TGCATCAAATATCCGGGCAAACCCGGATAAAACCGGGCAATCTGGCAAGCTTACCCATACAAGACGGTGTCTTGGCTAAACAGGGAACTTTAGCAAAAGTATGTGTCAATGCGAGGTGATTTGGATTCTAGCAGTTTTCTATTCCATAAGCTTTCTTGTAACTTGTTACAAAATAACAAATTTGTTTTTAACGAAAAATTTAGACGTTAATTGATTTGTGATGCTTTTAATTTCAAATCATCGTTTGGAAAACTCAACATAGAGAAACCTGAAATACCGTGCCATGAATGCATAAAGTGTTGCATTTATTTCGTACTTCAACGGTGTCTCTGGGAGAAAACTTATTTTTTCGAAAATTAGCATCGCTAATATTTGCACCATTCAAAAGCTGGGGCTTTCCCCTTCCATTTGAGCCCAAATTTGAAATAATCCACCGGGGGGTCTAGAATCTAGAACATTTTATTTTTTTGAAGATTTTTAAACCTTTTTAACGGTTTTTTCAAAGAAAAAATGATAATTATCACTGTGAAAACGCTCGTCTTACCTTTAGCGTAAATCCAATATCATATGTCGATAACATGATTTAATAGAAAATTTTTCTGGCTACAATTCAGCGTCAAAGTGATACAAATTGGGAGAAAAGGGTTGGAATGTCACAAAGAGAGTAATTATTATTTCATTTGAAAAATCTAATAAAACTTCTCACCACTGGTTGTACTAAGACCAGAAAAAGTATTCCACGAGTTTTGTTATTCATTTTAGAATGTACAAATGTTTTAAACGGTCTATTTACTAGAGTGTCCTACCCGGGATTTCCCGGTCGGGAATTCCCGGGAATTAGAAAAAGTCGGGAATTCCCGAATCCCGGGAAACGCTTAAAAAATCCCGGGAATTCCCGAAGCCAGTAAAATGTGTTAAAATAATACAAATTTACACTATTTAAAATGGAAAAAATAATCAGATTTAGCAAGGAAAATAAGAGTTCTATCACTGACTATACTGACTGTGCAATCGATTTGGTTTGTTGGATAATTTTTCCAACAGTATACAATATCGATTCCAGAGTGCGCACCGATAGATTCGAAGAAATGTTATCCCAGTTAGAAAGCGCCAACCAACTTAAAAAGAAACAGGCAATTTCTACGATAAAACCAGGATAAACAGGTACATTTTTCCTACAGGGCATTTTTTGTCAAATTTTGCAGGTTCGCAATACCGACACCACCTACCGTCGGTATTGTGAACCTGTGAAATTTGACAAGAAAAATTAGCTAGTCAAATTTTTGTTCTAAGTGTCATGTCAGTGTGGTTCTACCTTGATGGCTTAATCTTAAAAATATTTTTTTCTCTTAAATTTGGTTTACATTGAATTTGATGAAAAAATGTTTTTCCAATCCGCTACGGAAAGAATATTAATGTTCTATTTTGCAACACTCATAATTTAGAACTTTCGTTTCAGTAGCAAAACATCAGCGAAAAAAATGACATATTGTGAAACAAATGGATAGTTATCCGAAAATTTACAATATTTGATGAATAACCTGAAGTCTAGCTAACTAACTACTATCGATAGTGAGAAATCTTTCTCAATTATTTTTTAATAATTTTTGCAGCTAGAATCAGTCCAGTTTATCGGTTAAAATACTTTGTTTTGATATGCTAATTGAATTTTTGAGGCATTAAAAAAGTTTGAAATGTTTTGCAATACTATGTACTACCTTAAATTAAAAAATACCATATTGATTAGAACTTTTACGCCGTAAAGGGTTAAGAACTTCATGCTGAAATCTTCATTTTAATTTTTTCCCGGGATCCCGGGAATTCCCGGGAAAAGGATGGTCAGATTTCTCGATTCCCGGGAACGCTAAAATGGCCGGGAAATGGACACTCTACTATTTACATTGAAAATTCAATTTTTTTTCGTAAAATTGATCAGGATTATCTGAAGCTATGAGCATTTGTAGGGTTCTGGAAAAAATGTTTCACGTCTTTCTTGAAAATTTAGTTATTTATATGTTGAGCTAAGTTAGTTTGAATACTTAATGAACAAACATTTGGGACTAGGAAACAAATTAGATTTCCTCCGACCTGGATTTCAAAATCAAATAGCTTTGTTGAAAATATTTCATCCTTTTTGATGATTTCTGAAGATTTTCATAGTTTTCACTTTTGGGGCCGTTCAGATACCACGTGGACAGAAAAATGAGGTTTTTGATCCCCTCCCCCCGCCCTGGACAAGCGTGGTCATTTGGTGAACCCCTACCCCCCTCTCCACGTGTCCACGTGGACAGATTTGAAAAAGTTTTGATTTTAAATACCTTTAATTTGACAGTTAGAAAACATCTCTTTTTACCTTTTTGTTATAGAAATGGCTGATTTTGTAAAACCGAATAAGAATTTCCTGATATAAAATAATTCAAAATTTTTAAATTTCTTAGTTATCAAGATTTATCATTTTAAGATTTTGATTTAAACATCTTAATATTTATTCACCTTAAGAAAATATTTTGAAAGTAAGTATGTCCACGTGGACATGACCTAAACCCCTACCCCCCTCTCCGTGGACAAGCGTGGATATTTCCATACCCCCCCCCCCCCCTAAGTTGTTCACGTGGTAAGTGAACGGCCCCTTCGATTGATTGTAAAAAAATATGGGGTTTTATCTGATAGTATGGAACACTGCAAATATTTGTCAGTGGATTTCTGCATTTTTAATTTCCCCTGGAATGTTATTTTCTTACTTTTATGAAAACAAAATATAACATCGTGTCATGAACAGTAGGGGATTTTTTTTTATTATCTGACAATTTTCGCCGGGGGTCTTCAGATTTTCCCCAAAATTGAAAATTTGGTTCATTTTTGCGACTTAGAAACACATATATTTTTTCAGGTTTCTAACATTTTTATTTTTTGAGTTAGCTACGGTTAGATTTTTTTGTCAATAAAAAATAACCATTTTTCAAAGCTACACAACTCTATTGTTTTTCAACGGAAATTATAAATTAGCACATGAAAATGCATTGAAATTTTATCAGCTTTCCAAATAAAATATTTGAAAAAAAAAAATAAACAAAGACTTTCATCTGAAGACACCAAAGTGGGCCTTCAACTCCTTGAAGAGTTATGAAAGAAATAATGACGATAAATTTCTTTTTTTGCGACGAAAACAAACAATGGTCGAACAACTGCACTCACATATGGAGATAGCGCGCATTTCTAACAACATGGAAATAAAAGAACTTACCAAAGCAGGTAAAAAACACTACTTTTCCGTGTTTTGTAGAGTGTTTGCAGCATAACTGACTTTAATTTTCAACCAAAGTTCTTAGTATCGTATTGTTAATGTGATATATGAAATAATGGAAATGTTGCTTTTACAACCTGGTCATATGCTATATAACTTATTAACTTTTCGATTAAAGATCATTGTGAAGCATAATCAATGCCAATAGAAGAAGGTTCAGTCCCTGTGTTTGGGATTACAAAAATGTGATTAAAAATGAAATATAGACGTGCTTTACATAGTTTTTATATCGGGAGCTAAGCACTGGACACCAAAATCCTTTCCCATTGATCAAAAACAAAGTGTAGAAATAATCAAAGAGCTCAGTATGGCCAGCCTAGGCTGTATCATTTCCATTGTAGGTAACATGACATTGAAAATATGATACTTTTACCGTATTCGTTTTCTCCATTCGCCCAGTTTTGAGGTTTACCATACTAGAACGAACATAATTCGTCGTCAGTGTTTTGCTACCTCGATCGCTCACAAATGAATCTTCAGTGTTCCACCGTCCATTTTAAATCAAATCTGGAGAATTACGGATGCAAAACTGAGCGCATAAACTTCTAAAAATGACAGCAAAATTTGCAAAACTTGTTGTGACCTGGTGCAAAACTGGGTATAAACGAATACGTTATTAGATTTTTGGATATAACATGAAGTCAGTTAAGCTGCAACAATCTACCGCCCCTACTTCCATAACAGTCCCATATGCAAAAACAAGCAAGCGAGGAAATCAGCTTTTCCTGTTTTGGAATACATTCTTAAATTGTGATCACCACTTTCGGCATAAACGAAAATCGTTTCTCCTGACCTGAAATTTTCGAAATTGGGTTATTGGTAAGGTCGAGAGCACAATTTTTATTCATTATGGGACTGTTTATCGACCATATTTGAAACCTTTTTCAAATCTACTCCCATAACAGTCCCATACAGAATATTTTTTCTCAACAAGCTACTTTCTAAGACTTAAATTTGATCATTTTTGAACTTCTAAATGCAATTTTCAGAAAAAGAAAGATACAAAATATCGTAAATTCCACATTGTAAGTTGAATCTTTTTACGATTTGTGATTACATCCGATAGTTTTTCGCTCAGGAAGTCATTCCTAAGGAAGTCAGACTTACCTTCGAAAACTCGTGTGCATCATTCGACATCAAGTGAGTTAATTTTTTTATAAATGATTCAAAGCAATAAATCAAAGACTATTTCGCCGAAAGAAGCATTGAAAAGTAACAAAATCCGTGGTATTCCACATAGGGAACTGTTATTCGGGTATATTTCATATAGGACAGCCACAAATTGATATTTTTTTCGAAATTTGTAGAACAAAACCTCTTTTTTTAGTGTTTTATTTTAAATCCCTATGTTGACCTAAAATGACGAAAATTCATATGGGACTGTTATGCGAGTAGGGGCAGTCTACAAAGCACAAAAAAATTGTGATTTTTACCTAATTTGATAAGTTCTTTTGTTTCCATGTTGTTATAAGTGCGCGCTATCTCCATATGTGAGTGCAGTTGTTCGACCATTGTTTGTTTCCGATGCAAAAAAGAGATATGTTGTCATTATTTCTTTCATAACTCTTCAAGGAGTTGATGGCCCACTTTGGTGTCTTCAGATGAAAGTTGCATCATAAATTGAGCTATTCAATGGTATTTTTTGCAAAATATTCGGTGGTGCAGACGGTACTTTTGAACGCCATTTAAAGTTTATTTACAATTTTTTATATTGAAGGTCTTTATTCTTTTTTTTCAACTATTTTATTTGGAAAGCTGTTAAAATTTCAATGCATTTTAATGTGCTATTTAATAATTTTTGTTGAAAAATATCAGAGTTATGTAGCTTTGAAAAATGGTTATTTTTTATTGACAAGAAAATCTAACCGAAGCTAACTCAAAAAATAAAAATGTTAAAAATCTGAAAAAATACATGTGTTAAAAGTCGCAAAAATTAACCAAATTTTCAATTTTGGGGAAAATCTGAAGACCGCCGGCGCAAACCCGTCAGATAATTAAAAAAATCCCCTAATCATAAAGCAGGTAGTTATCTGTGATTTGAGTCCCACTCTTGATAAAAGATCATGTGCTTCAAACATCAATTTCAATATGAAAAACCCCGCTAAATGCTTCTACATATTATTTACAGGCATAAGCCAATTTATCCATTAAATAAATGGAATGTGATTCAAGAAATTTGTGAACATGGTATATTTCATGGATAAACCTTTCTATCAAACGAATTCCTAAATCTTTCATAATTTTTTTCTCAATAATTATTTTTAAAAAACCATCCTTAAATGAAAGTTCCACCTCAAAGAATTAAATTATACAATTCAAATCAAACCCCATAATCACATAATATCCCACAAAAAAAAACTTCAAAATGAATTCTAGAATTAAGCAAATTAAAATTTGTTTTAGCGCAAGGTCCCAAGAAAAATTTGGGCCTGATCAGACTGGGAAGAGCTCGTGCAAAAAAAACTGAAATTTTAATCGGGTTGAACATGAAACACAGTTTTTCACCAATAATTTTGGTCCTTATCAACCTTTTTTTTTATTTGAATTTTTTCCGAAAGATTTTATTATGACAAAATATTATCTGAAAAACGGATTACGATAAGAGGTATGAGAAAAAAAAACAGTTATTATAATTAAAAACTGGCTTTTATACGTCGATTAGCGAACATTGTCAATTGACTCTTCAGAAGTAAATTTTTAAAACTTGCCATCTTTTTTTTTTTTATTATAACCCTAATAAAAATGGGGCTTTGGGATGAAATATTTGTCACAACTAAGCTTCGTGAACAACTATAATGAAAGGAAATCGGCCGATAGAGACTTAAGACAGAGATTTTCCGTGGTCCGAAACTTCGAGATTAAAGTAATGGTATTGAAGAGATGAGTAAATAAGGGAATCGAGTGCAAGACTATTTTTATAAATTTTCTCGGTATATTATCAATACTCACAGCAATAATTTATTTTGTGATTCAGAAGTGACAACCTCATATTCTTCAACAATTCTAGAACGAAAACCGTAGAGTTTTCGGGTACATTTATCGGTGTGTCGTTATCAGTAATGAAGTTAGAAATGAAAAAATAAATGATTTCAAATGCAGTGCGTTTAGGAATTGACGAAGATTGATTTGGTTTGTAAAAACCATTTTGATATTTGACATGAAATTTGGTAATAGTTTGGTTTGATATTTTAGCAAAGCATGTTTTTTTTTTAATAAAGTTAGTGTGTATTGTCGTGAGAGATTTTCTTATTCGACTTTCTTGAAGTTTGTTGAGCATAATTTTAAAATTAAAATCTTGAAAAAAAAAAAAACAAACAAACAGCAAGCAGCAATCGATCACTAATCTACAGCAAAACCATGAACAGAAGTTTGTTAAACTTTAAACGGTAAGTTTTTTTTGTTAATTGCTCCAAAACTTTAAACCAACAACGAAAGAAACCAACCAGAAATCAATTAACAAAGAACGAATCAACTCATCCACGCACCTGTTCGCTAAGAAACACTAGCTCGGTGTCTAAAAGCATCTAACGGGGGGAGATGAAGTAGTTGGAGATGGTGTCGGTAGTTTTGGTGATGGTGTTGGGCACTCTGGCTCGTTTGGATGTTGTTTTCTTAGTCCTGGAAGAGGTTCTTGTGCTTGTTTGAGAAGTTGCGGGAGCAGCAGGGGCAAAACCTTCTGGCAATTGCTCTGTGGTTTCTGCTTCCGGTTTCCGGTCATTTGTAGGGTGATTATTTTTTTTGGTTCTGCTGGCTGAGAGTTGTTTAAGAGTTTTAAAACTAGCTTCGCAAAAGGGTCTTTAAACAGTGCACTATTTGAGCTAACTTTCGGTTTTACCGGTGATCAAATCAAGGGAACAAATTTCATTCTCGTAATCCTAATTTCGAACGCAAACTATCGTATCAATTTTCGATTGAAATAATAAACAAACTAAACATTCTGTGAAAGCATGATAACTTATTTTTTTAATTTACATGTCATTTGAAAAAGTTTTCAATATTTACAGCCTCGTATTGAATTGGATTCAACTGAACGAGCGTAGTAATAATGGGAAATAAAAGTTGGAAAGAAAATGTATGGAAACTAAATAACGTGCACTTGGAAAACTAGCAATAAAAGGGGAAAAAGTCACCTTGAGGAATAGGGTGCGGCTAGCTCTACGTCAAGTCATTTATCTGTTCCCGGCAATTATCGAAGGTCCACCTAATGTGAGTGAGTCGCTTCGAATCTTTTTCTTTCTCGCACTCGCACAAACTCTAAAAGAAATGTCTTTTATTCTTCGGATGTTTTTTTCTGGCTTTTTTCTCTTCTCTTTTGATCCCAGAAAAACTGCAGCTCAACTGATTCACACTGCGTCGGTGTTAGTTAGTAAACTCGATCCAACGATGGGGACACTTTCGATCCGAACGGAAAAATAAAGAAAAACCAACCACCAAACGTGGACGCCACTCTATGGAGCCACCACTTTTCTGTAACTTTCTAAACTTTCAAAAGAAATTGGGTATTCTAACTTTTTCCCAACAGCAGTAGTCAGTCGTCTCGGTGGAATCACACCATCAAACCCCACGACGACTGTTTGCTCTTGTTTTATTTTGCTTTACTTTTTTACTCTACAGAAAACTTTTATCCCCCTCTCCTTATTCACTCACTTACATGCTCACTTGTCCTATTTGCACTTTCCGGAGCCACTCGTTGCGGGGCGGGGGTCTTCTTCACATAATTTCAATGCTGCGAAACTCTCCCGACTTTGGAATGAAATTGGCTGGATTTGTCTTCTTCTCAATAACACCACCCGCACTAAGATTGCAACTTATGATTGTTCAATTTTTACGAGTTTTATTCGCTTCTATATTTTTTTCAACTTTCTGTTTTCCTTCACTGGAACGATGGAACTTATCCGTTTGTTGTTTGTTGTTTGTCAGCGCGGCGAATGGCATCAGCTATTTTGGGGGAGGAGGAAGGTTAAATTGAGATCAGAGATGTTATGTGCAATCAACGGCGACAACAGCAAACAAAAACAGCACCCCAGATGATGACAACAACGGCAACGACGACGACGTCAACTTTGGAGTAGGTACGCGATGATTGCAACGAGATAGGGCAGCGCGTCTAGAACGGTTAACGCTTCAGCACTTCGGCGAGACGACTTTCAGCCGCCATCCTTTAGTTGTGTGAGAAATGAGCACTGAACGACAATGATGGAAATCTGGATGTTTTTTTCTCTGTACCAACTCATCGTACTTTCGCAGAATTGAAATCAACTTTTCATGGTGTAATTATAAGATTTTCCAACTCAATTCTGCATTTTTTTTAAATCAAATCTTTGTTCGTGCCTACGAGAGCGAATTTAGAATATTTATTTTAATTTTGCTGTTGGTTTTAATTTTCATTTTTTTTTATAAAATGTTTTCTCAATACACGAATAACTTGAAAGTATGGGATGAATCTGCTCAATCCCTCCACTAAAGTGACTCTAGTTCAAATTGGAATACTGAACTTATTTTTGAATAATTTATTATTCCTCAAGTTACATTCTTAGTGGGTAAGTCAGTAGACTTACATATAAAAATTAAGTTTTATTAGAGATTTGAAGCGTCTTAGTAAGAGCACATTTGCTGTTCATTGAGTCTATTGTATGAAGGAAATAAAAAACTTGCTTTCAAGAAACGCGAATTAAGAAAGTTGGTGTAGTTTTTATCTCCTTTTCTATTTGGATCAGAATGTTTTATATTCTACTGTATTTTCTAAACCAGTATGGAACAGTTATTGATCATTAAGCAAAACTAAGATACGTTTGGGTAAGTTGGACTTCAAATGCCTGCAGAATTGAATAGCTCAATTTAAACCAATTTTAGAGATGATGCGTGTTGTTTTGAGTAAGACGGGTACCCAATAAAAAAGAAAATTTTATCCAAAATAGTAGAAAAGAAAAATACACACCTCTAGCTGAAAAAAACAAAAAAAAAACAGACCAGCAACCCCGTAACGCAATAAAATGGAAAGGAATTGGAAGGAATGAAAAGTACTCATTTATTTTTTTAATTTACACGGTCTAAATTGGAAAAATGGATCAGATTAGACAATGAAATAAATAGTTATACCTTGATATTTGGCTTAGACCACAGATGGACAGATGTACAAGGTAAGCCTTGAAACGTATATAAAGTCCCACCAACCATTTTGTATCATTTTTATGGTTTTTGATTGAAAACTGTAAAAAAAATTCAGTGTAAACAAAAAAAAATACAAACATGAGGTAATGAGGTAATTGTTATAGTTTTTTTTACTGAGATGGGTACTTGATGAGTTTTGATAAAATTACTGATGAAATTTCGAAACACATTCATGATTCATGAAAAATATTGTTTTAAAACTTGTTCGCTATTACTTTCGAACTTGCTTGAAGTACTTAATGCTGTACAATTATAAAAACAGGAGTGACACATGAAAGTCCATGATGCTTAGAATTAGTACCGCTAGGTGAAACTGTTGGTCAGTAATGTATCTGTTGGATTGGAAATAAGCTAGGTTGGTTTTTCTAACTTCGATGACCGTTCTCTATAAGCTTAGCTTAGCTTAGCTTGGTTGACTACTCATATCCACCTTAAATCATTGAACTGGAAACGCTGTGTAGATATGTTTATACAACGAAAAAAAAGAGTATTCAGATATGACGATATATGATATGCTTAAATATGATCATTTTTAAACTTCAGATAACATATTTGATTATACTTTGCCCAACTTATACATTTCCAATTCCATGATCGCTGGCGTGGCTAGGCAGAACAAGTTCTACTTCGCCAATGGTTGCTACTCCGCGATTAACCGAGGCCATCAACTTTGTGCAAAGGCCAATAGAAAGCTGCTTGGGATTAGCAGTACATTCTCGTTGCACAAAATTCATGCTCTCTCTCTCTTTGAATATGGTTAATAGCGGCGCCGGCCACGTCCTAGTAGTCAATGGGGGAAACATGAAAGGATGTTAGTTAGTTGGATACTTTCTAGGTTCAATCAACAACCTTTTGTCCCTAAATATTCCAATTACTAGCTTTGAAAAATTTAGAAACAAAGGTAAGTCAATATCGCCAACTATGGAAACCGTCTGTACGTCTGCGAATCTATATTCAAATATCCATGGAAAGGGTTTTGTTAGTAGGGAAGGGTTTATAGATCAGGATCCATTTTGGTTAATGGTGCGATCGTTTTTCCTACACCTTCTATGCTCCTAGATATTTCCTAAGGAAACTCCTACTTATACCTATGAGGCAGTGATATAAGCTCCAAAGCTTTCTGAAAGACAGAAGTATTTCAATAATCGTTAAAACATTTTTTTAAATATAAGTCTTCTCTAAGCTAACTTGTTTTCCTAGCTAATGTTCCTATTATATTGATGTATGTATTTTCCAAAACGACCTTTCAGCCTGAAGAAGCCGATTATACTTCAAAGTATAGTTATAATAAAAATTTTGAAATTTAAAAACTTTGTTAATGAATAACATGCGCCTAGGTGATTGGGTTAGAAATTTTAAATGAGCTGTCAGTTGTGATAATTGTTGAAGGTCGTTTTTGAAAACTCATCAGTGCAATTCTACTCTTTGCCTCATGTTGATTTCTTTATTATGGAGAAAAGAAAGGCTTGAGCTTGCTATCAACTATGAACAGAAAAAATAATTCGTCTCAAATAATTTGATCTTATCCAATGAATGTCACTAAACAGTAAAGATATAAAAATCGTTACCAAATCAATATTGAACTGATACAAAATGCTAGACAAATTACTATAGGTTTTGGAGAATCTGACAAAAAAATTTTCATTTGAGCTGTAGTTTTACAATGTTTGAGAGATTTGATTATGTGCAAAGGATTTGGAAGTGAAAAAATTCAAATTGTGAAAAAAAAATTAAAGGTCATTATTCCATTAATATCGCTATCTAGGTTTCAAATTCTGATAAAATTATAATCAAGTGGAGATGTTCGCGTACTTTTATTTAATTTTTTAACCTCCTCTATTTGCCCTTCTAGCCATTTACGCGACGTTTGATGCTATTGCATTTACCCAGCTTCAACCCTTATATCGGTATACTGATTTCTACCATAATGACTCAAAAGCAGTGTATGACCTGGTTAGGTTACTTACTGATTTGATGTACTTTTCACACAATATGTCAAACTCCCCAAATTACGTTTAACCACACATCAATCTCAACCAAACCTCAACACCATCCAGACGCAACCCTTTCCAACCTATAATAGTCTTTCAAGCTTCGAACAACAATAGAAAAGTGACCAGTTATAAATATTTAAGATGATTAACTTCGACTCCCAAAATCTGTTCCTCAACCAAGTCAGAAACTCAGACTCTGTCTTCATTCACGCCAAAACCCATGCTCACCTATATGGAAACATCCGCACACTCTCATTTCCTGTCATACAAAGCAAGGAACCGTTTTGACCAGTTGTTGAGCAATGCCAAAAAGTCTGGATGGGAACCCATCCTCCCTCCCCGTCTCCCCAAAACACGGAAGAAGTGGTCCGATACCATATACCAATCTCCCAACAACACCACTCTGAATTTGGTCAACACTTCACACATAATCTTTATCACAATATCGCAAAGTCAGCAAATGATTTCTTCAAACGGATTCTGACAGGTGAGCATCTCTCATTTATTCTTGGTATCCCCATGAGCTCTAAGAATTATCCACTCCATTATAATAGTGAATCTAACTGGGCCTGACTTATCGAAAAATAAAACATTAAATTTTTTAAACATTTCTATCGTTGTGGCACTAATTTCAACGGTAAATAATCATAATGCTCTCCAAAAATTTCTCCCTTTTTGTGAAATAGTGATTGAATAATGCAAGAATGTTGTAGTAGATTTCCCTCCTCCTCACTTGAGTTATAATATATACTCCTCCTAAAGTATAGTTGTGTTTGTGTGTTTTTCTTATGTTCACCCTAACCTGATGGGTGCCAAAACGGGATTGCACACGGCACCCTTTCAAATAAATGAAAATTATTCTAACCTGTCCTGGAAAAGTCAAACCTCGTTTACTTTGCTGCTGCTTTTTTTATCCTCCGAATCTGATTTCGATATCGATTAAGATATTCATAATGTCCCGACGGTAAGATTTTTAAATCGTTCAAAACTTGATCAACATGGATTTTCATTTATTTTAGTACCGAGGTTAAATACATTTCAAACAGTACTGGTCACTGTTTTTGTCTCCTTGATATTCCTGGCGATGGAAGCTGTCTATTTGGATCTATCGCCCATCAATTATTTGGGGTTCTGCCGGTTAATCATAATTACCAGAAATATTGTGCTGAGCTTCGATATTACGCTGTGCAATCGATTCGTACAGAAATATCACTATACTACGATTATATTCTACCCTTCGCATTGGATATGTTTCCTGGTGTTTTACAAGACATTGACAAAGTCGAGGAATATTTGCGACGATTAGAGACCCCCACTTTTTGGGGTGGAGCAGAGTGTATATCTGCCCTCGCGAATTTTTACAATGTTTCCTTCGTGGTGCACCAGGACAATGCACAAATACGCTTTTCTCCTACTGAGTCCGAATCAGATGCGCAAATGTACCATCTCTACTACCATGGGGTTGCTGACCAACGTACCCATTATGATAGTGTTTTATGCATTCGTGTACCGCATCCCTTAGCGATCCCCTCTCATGCAATACAGAGTACTCCTCTTTACGACGGAACTCTCATTCGAACTTTCGTTCCGACTTCAGAAGACTCTAAGTCATTATTTTTTTGCATCTTGCACCAAATGAACAACCAATCACCTTCTACTCATGAGGTAAAACTCCTGCGCTACCTTGTCGCCGATGAGATCGATACCCAGGGGCAACCACTATTGGATTCCTGTGGAGTAGATACTAGTCAAATCACCGTTGCAGATTTTACTAAAAATTTGAAGGCCGGCAATAACGAAGCTCCTTTGGTTTCCCTGGTTATTTTATCTTCCATCTTAAAAATGACTATTTACCTCCATTCATCGGCTCACGGAAGTCAACGTTTGGATCCTACTAACTCCGATCCGTTCCTGATCATTCACCTATTAGAATTCCACGAACCAGATTCCGTGACCTTTCGAAGTGTTGTATCACTTAAGAAAAACTCACATCCGATACCGCTGGCATCCCCCTTTTTAGTAGAAGCAGACAAATCTACGGACAACTCGCAGCCAACTATACACCCTGAAGTTCATATACATTCAAAACGAGGCTTGAGGTTCGCTTCACTGAATGTGAACGGTTGTCGTACTACTTCAAAGAGGGCTCAGATAGATACTTATCTTATGAGTAAGGATGTGCATTTGTCGGTCTTACAGGAGGTTAATATGGATTGCGAACAAATAATGACGGAAAACTTCATTTGGATTATGGGTGAACCCGCCAAAAGCAGGAAACGAGGTCTTGCTACTTTACTCCGACGTGGACTCTCCATTAAAATCATTGAGAAGGAAAGCATGGGACCTTTCATCCAGTCCACTGTTCTAGCAGTTTTCGTAAGTTTTTATTGACTATTTAAAAGATATACTACTTCTAGTTATGCTAATATTTTATAAATTAAAGGTCGACACCCATTGGCTACATTACCACATCATCAATGTGCATGGGCCGAATAGTAGGGCAGACCGCTTTTTTAGTCAGCTAGGATGCTTTGTTTCAAAAGTGAAGGATATCAAACGTTTAGTCATTGCTGGAGATTTTAACAGCCATCTAACAAACATCAATCTCACATCAGAAGAGGCAACTTTGATTGGTTCGTTTGCAGGACATAATTCTTTCAACGAAAATGGCCAGCAGATGCGATGGTTTTTGGGAGTACATTCTATGGCTGTTCGTAGCACTCTTGTGAATGCGAATTCAGGCTTTATCCACACATGGACTAATGGACGTTCTAAGAGCCAGGTTGACCATTTTCTAACACATCTTCATTCATCCCTTTTTTTATCTCGTATGCAATGTACAACCCCTACTGAATTGTCGACTGATCATAAAATTTTACTGTGCGATTTGAGGGAGCGAGTTCAAAAGATGTCTAACCCTGAAGAAAAGAGGAATCTAAAGAGGAATCATCCCAATTTAGATCCTTCCTTACTGAAGCTAATACCTGTTCAAAAGAAGTACAAGGAACGCTTAATGAATTGTCCCATTCAAATTTTTCCCGGTGGTAGTGTCGAAGATGATTGGGAAAGTTTAAAAACAAGGATTCAAAGTATTGCGAAGGATGTGTTACAGAAAAAGCAACGACTACCGGCAGACCGAGATAGCCGTAGGGCTTTAGCCAATCTACAAAGATGCCTTTTTTGGGTGAAAAGATCCGCTCATCCTAAGTGGCAGTATAAACTATCTGAGGCTAGGCAAAATCTAAAATCCCAAATCTTGAAGAAAGAGGAGAGTGAGATTTTAAAATTTTTCACTGATATCTCTCAGTATCCTGTAGGAGAACGTATTAATCGTACATACAAATATTTGAAGTCCTTCAAAAAGAGAGATCAGAATAAGCGCGGTTTTTCCTCTCTCCGTCTAAACGATTGGATAGTCGATGTTTCTGACTGTGATATGCTTGACCTTCAGGAGGAGTCAACTTGTGATGTATTACCTGATCCACCGACGCTTAATGAAGTGATACAGATCCTAGGGCAAATGAAAAATGGGAAAACTCCAGGGGGAGATTTTTTGTACACCGAGTTTTTCAAATACTGCGACGAAAGGACCCTTGAACAACTACACGGATTAATCAAGCGAGTCTGGGAGGAAAATTGCTTACCGAGTGATTGGAAGCGCACTATCGTAATACCCATTCCTAAAATTAAATCGCCAAAAGCAGTCCATGATTACCGTAGAATATGCATGAGTAGTTGTGGATATAAGGCCTATGCAACTTGGCTTCTACATCAGCTTCAGCTCATCATTGGACCTATCGGACTTCATCAGGCTGCATTTCTACCAGGACGTTCGACCTTCGACCATCTACACGTACTACAGCGCTTGTTACAGGAATACTGGAATGGAGGAAAAAAACTGATTTTGATGTCATTAGACATAGAGAAAGCTTTTGATGAAGTCTCATTAAATTCCTTGCCCGCCATTCTGCGAAGTATGTTTATGAATTTTGTGTTTTTACTTTTATACTTAACTACTTTCCAATGTTTCTAGGCAAAGGTGTGAACAACAAAATAATAAACCGTGTCCTTGAATGCCTCCGTGGTGAACAACAGCAAGTGCTGTGGCAAGGACTGTTGTCAAGAGCCACTTCTCGTCACCGCGGAATTAAACAGGGGTGTCCCCTTTCACCCTATTTGTTCAACTTACTTATGGAAGCCGTTTTGGAGTCGGTTGAGGATGAGATGCCATGTTTAAGGCTTAATCAGGAAGGCATGTTAACCCTTCCGATGGTTCTCGCTTTCGCAGATGATTTAATAATCGTGGCGGAAGACCGCAATGAGCTAGAGCTTCTTTTGGGAAAGTTAAGAGAATTTTTATCCTTTGTTGGATTGAAATTGAATGAGGCTAAATGTAACATTCTTGTTAGAGATCCAACCGGGGGTGTTGTAGGGGAAGTTGAGATACTAGGCAAGAGGTATCCGGCATCAAAGCCCATAAAATACTTAGGAGTTTACCTAACGCCCCAGTTATCACGCCCTATGACCACCCGCACCCGATGTAAAAGTGCGGTTCTAATGTGTAGGAGTGTTCTTCAATTTTTAAAAAAGTATCGTCCAGCTTGGCAGGTTGGAAGACTCATCTATGAGACTGTGATTGCTCCTATAATGTTGTATGGGACCCAGGTAGCAGTGCTAACGAAATACAGCCGTAGTTCAATACGGGGTTACGAACGGCAAATAGTTTCGGCCCTTGCCAACCTATGTCGACCCGAAAATACCGTGCCTCTTCCAACCTCAGTGAATGCTTTGTTGAAGAAGAAACGCGTGACGAAGAAGATCCGCATGTATCAAATGCGGTGGTGGGGACATGTTCGTCGGCGTGAGCGGAGTCATCCAACACGCGTGGCTTTACGTTTAAAGGCTCCTCATTTAAGATCATGTCGTCCGGGGTTCACCGCAAGGAACGTGCTCCAACAAAACATGGAACGATTTGACTCCACCATGTCCTATGATGACTGGAAAGTCCTAGCCAACGACAGAGATAAGTTCCATGCTAAGTTAATGGAAATTTATAACTCTGTTGAGTCTGATGATAGTGAGTGGGGTACGTACCTATTTTATAACTTTCATGTCTCGTACTAATAGTTCTTTTTTTTGTTTAGAGACCACAGCAGAAGCAGGAGTTGATGAAGATTAACTTTAAGTTAAATTTTGTGTTTTGTGTCAACTGAGTTTATGTACGAGCCCTGGCTAGAGAGAAATATAAAACATCCTCGACAGGTACCTTTCCATTGAATGAACGAGATGAACCTGTTTTGGGTAAGTTCATATCGATGATTTCTATCGTCTATCTATTGAACTTTAATGATTTTTTTAAGGTCTGGAAACATGAACATTTTCAAATCTAAAATGTTTATTTCACGCGAGTTGGTTTGAGAATTGCTGGAGCGATGCTGTTCAATGTAGCTTGGATTTAAACAAAACTATAATGATGCAAATTCAGACAACTGTGAAACATGATTGGTTTAAATCTTCCCGGGCTCTGCTTAAACGATTACTCTACACCTAAATTTACCTTCAATTATTCTACTTACTTAATTTGCAATCCACTTTTGCTTTGATAACATACTCTTATTCTGCAAAAGTATCCTAGGATCCTAACGGTTTTACATTTTATAGAATATTCACTTCACTAGAAATACCTTGTCAGATCTGGTGAAAACAGTACTTCAAAAATAAAACTCCATTATGATTTCTAAGAATAGATTTGAATAGAAGTTGAATGAGTTTGAACTTGATTCTCTTGTGTTTATATTTGTCATTCTTATTGGATCTCGGTACAAACCAGTAAAGATGGTGTAAGCACTAAAGACGAGATTCGTCAACAGCTCAATTAAAAACTATGTACTTTCTGAGAGAATGTATGCCGTTCTACGATTTTGAGAACATAATTGTTTGGATACGAAACTACCATTAGTATGTTGAAATGTTTTAACACAGATTTTGAACAACTTGGATGATTTACTAACTTTGTTTTCTACTATCTATGACTAGGGCTCGCCCGCTATGCAGCAAAACATCGCAATTCGCCCAATATACACGTTGCTGATATTGCTGATCCACTCTTTTTTTCTATTTCTGCGATAGCTGATTTGGGCTCCCGTAGGGTACCACTGTAAAAAAAATTACAGTATTCAAGAAAAAAATGAGCATTGTTCTACATAAGGATTATTTATCGACTGAAATTAAATCGGATGAACAAGCAGAAAACATTGAAAGATGATATAATAAAAAGTTGTCAAACGAACATGTATACCAAATATTATTATCGGATTATCTATTGTTTATAAAACAAAAAATTGTGTTTGCCTTGAACTTGGTCAATCAGCGGTCAAAATCACGGAAAAATGAATAATAAAAAAACCTGTTTGCGATGGGGTCAATCAGCGGACAAATTCACAAAAAAATGAAAACCTGTAGTTGTTTAAATAAGTTTAGAGTTCGACGACACGGTAGCTATCATTCATTGAATGTTGGATTTCGTGCTATGTTTTGCAGTCGGAGTTATCCGTATAAAGTTTAACTGAAAAGCGGTTAGCGTGTAGAAAACCGTCAGATTTTATACTGATTTGACAGATCGCACAAATTTCGCAGTTATGAGTGCGCAGTCCAATTTTTTGCGATGCGAATGGTATTATTTCCTATAATAGATTATTCACCGCACACAACTCCTTTTTTTAACTTCTCATATACTTTTTTTTGTTTCGATTATATAGTCGTTTTAACAACTTTATGGCATTCACGACTTTATCAACGTTACAGTTGGCGGATCGTTATTGAAAAACTTATCCGGTACAACTGTGTTCGATGTTTACTCTTGGGCTCGAACTCGCGGACATCGGCTCAGGAGACAACAGACTTGCCAACTGAGCTATATCACAAGCCCTAAAACTTCTCATATACGATTTGTTACATTTTAACAACAGCATAATTGAATTCGACCAGCATATAAAGTATCAAAGACGCATTTATCGCATCAAAAATCTTCGTCATGCCAAATTCTTTAATTCTCAGGCTATGGAAAAATGTGTTTTCAATAATGTAGATTGTTTTTTGTTTTGTCTGGAATTTTAACGCCCGTAATTAATTCAATCTCAGATTCAATCTCAATGAATACTAAGAATAATAATATTTTATTCCGATGACTTCATGTTTTGTCCTCTCTTGCAAAATAATGATTTGAAGATTGATTCAAGAATTTACTTCTTAACTTTTCAATGAAATTAGTGAGTAAGAGTGAATTTTTTAACTGTGTTTACTACTCCGGCTAGCCTACCGCACGGAAGCCTACCGTCGCGCGATTAGAAATTTTCCCAGTAACCGCAATATTTTACCGAAAAAGTTTCAGTATGTACTCAATACTCTTTTCCGAACCGTTTTATTCGAATTTGCCGTCGCACAAAATATAGCATATTTACGAAACGACTATCATCGGTGGATTTCTAATCGGGAATATTTTATTTGATAAAAAGTTTTGCTTACCAACCACGATTATCCTTATTAATCAGTTCTCATTGTAGCTCGGCGTCAACTTCGAACTTCTTTAACTATTCCGCAAACTTCAAATACTTGATAGACATTTCAACAACGCTGAGTTTCTGAATTGAATAAATTTGTTCCCTTGCTGTTTCTGACATGTACATTTTAAAAAGGCATAGATTTAACCAATCGTTAGTTTGTCTCATCTTATTTACTTTATCTTTGATACTCGTGTGTCCAGGGTGACCACATCTTGACGCATAATCGTTACTTACGTTGATATTTTGTCACATTGATAAATTTAACTCGATGCTAATTTCCTTACCCTCTTTGCAATACATCTACAATATTCTTGAGTGGGGCCAATTTGTATCTCCTTTTGATAAAATAATGTTTACTTATAGATTTGTTTGACCATTCTGAAGTGAGCGTGTATAAGATGTCCAAAAAACATCGAACACTTTTTCGATGATTTATTAGTGTCAAAATCTAGCGAAAAACTGTCAATTCAGTTCCTTCCAGAGTCAGGGCTTCAAAAGAAAACGGCCGAAAACCTGCACCTCGCGAGAAAAAAACATCATGTCCTCCATTAACAGCAGCGCACCACAACTCCAGAGCAGAGACCACACGACCGAGCAGCACCAGCACAATCGGAAGGTGAAGGAAAAGTTAACAGTGCGATTGAGAAAGAGGCAGCTCCAGAAGACCCCGACGAATCCTGCACGATGTGAATCACCGACTCTCAGGCAACCGAATCCCCAAAAACCACATCCACCAAGAATGAGCTTCAACCCTTCCATCCCGAAAAAGTTGACCGAGCAACCGAAATGGAACAACTACCCGTCCGGAAAACTGAAAATCCGATCTCCGGTGGCAAGAGGAGCACCTTCTCAACCTCCCATTAAGGTACGGGCCTCACTTCATCCAACCTCCCGTCGCTACCATGACTCTAGTCTTCTACGTCTGCGCCCGCCGCCCAGCTCTCCGCACGACCACAACGCCCCCACACCGACCAGCCGAAATCAAAACAAACCAGCACCCGACCGCCTGAGACCGTCTTCGTCAAGAAAACCCAGGTAAGAAGCAAGACCAGATTCCACATACGACACAGCAGAACGAATTAAACAAAACCTCCCTGCCTTTGACTATCCAAAACATTAAACTGTGTACTGCCCTGCCCTTCGATTGAGGATAAAAAACACTCACATACACACACACACACACACACACACACACACACACACACACACACACACACACACACACACACACACACACACACACACACACACACACACACACACACACACACACAATTTCCTCCGGATCGTGTTACCATTCTAAATCACTTAAGTTCAATAATTCGCTTTAATTTCTTCGAGTCGGCTTCCATCGTCAATTATCCAATTGGATTCGGACCCG
Source organism: Uranotaenia lowii (assembly GCF_029784155.1). NCBI lineage: Eukaryota > Metazoa > Arthropoda > Insecta > Diptera > Culicidae > Uranotaenia > Uranotaenia lowii. The sequence goes on from NC_073692.1 coordinate 266,564,595, forward strand.
TCATCATGTTGACAATTATTCGCATGTGATATCGCATGCAACCACTATGATGTGTTACCACTTCGATGACACCCGTTACACACTATTGAAGCTTTTTAAACAGCTTTCAGCACAAAAGCTTCCAATTCCAGATTACATTTTCTTCTTGGATATATTTAATAACTTTTCACTTCTCAAGCTGAAACCACACTACCACAACCATAAATTTTCGTTTCGCAGCCATTTTGTATAATTCCCTTTCCCAACCCAACGGCACTTTTTAAAACAAAAAAAAAACCGTAGAAAACAGGCAACTTCTACTGCGATTTCACTTTTCCGACGCCAATCGACTTCCACGCGATGGAACAATTAAAATACGGAGACTAATTCAACCGATTTCACCGGATTTTCGTAATATCGCGACGACGAAATAAGAAAACGACTTAGGTTTGGCAATGTTGCCAGCCTCCCTTCGATGACCGTTCTCTATAAGTGTAAAAACTTATTTAAGGCTGTTCGTACAATTTTTTTCAGCTACAAGTATTTCTAATTAAATTGAACAATTCAACAATTTTTGGAAAATTGCTACTTTTAAAGAGCTATCTAGAAACAGTGCCATCTGTTGCGCCGTTGAAAAGTATGGCACTGTTTTTCGTCAATTTTTATCGGCTTCTTCAAAAGAGAGCATTTGAAAGTTTCTTAAGATTTCTTGTTCGAGCTTGTACATTAGACCGCTGCAGGCTTTGTATAGGAAATCTGAAATTTATAAGTTATCACAACTCCCATACCATTTTTTGACGGAATTTCCACACACAAAAATCTCCGTAAAGTTTGGAAGCGATACATTGAGTCCTGATTTAGCGCAACGAGTTTTAATTTTGTATGGAGAATTACATGGGGAATCAATTTTTTTTATTCAAAAATCGCTACAGATTTACAGAAACATCGGAAAAATAAAGAAAAGGCTGAATACTATTCCTCGAGTTAATATCTACAAATGATGTGAAGGTACTATGATGCTTAGTTGTAACATAACAAAGATATTTGGAATTTAGAAAAGATTTATTAAAAACTCAGACGAGTTTACTTCACTCATGGCATCGCTGACTGAAAACTTGCATGCAAGTTATTCCTTCCCAGATCGAAGAAACGGTCCCGAATCGGCCCGAAATCGGTCAGAAATTAGTCCAAAGTCAGTCCGTTTAACATGTGAAGATTTATAATGTTGAATTCTTCATAAACTAGTTTAGTAACTTTACTTTACACTATGGTGGTGTTATTTAGAGAAAAAGCACCATTTTTACAGTGAAAAAAATCATAACTTATATAATTTTCAATCGATTTCGGTAAAAAACCTCTTGAATCATTTGTTTTCACTGATTCACAGAATCCACAGGAAATGAATTTTTTTCAAATGTTAAAATCAGGTCCAAAACCATAACTAAAGTTGATTTTTCTAAAAAAAAAATGCGTTATTTATCGTGTTTTCTATCATTAATTCACAAATACTGTGTGTATTGTGTTAAATTTACCCAAAAATGAAGTTCAGATGATCAATTGCAAATTTAACACTAAACATACCGACATTTTTTTATATATATTCATACCGCGAGCAGTCATATCTTTTCCGCTAAAACTCTCTTGTTTATTTACCGATTTCTACAAAGTTTATAGTTTTGGAAAGCTCGTAATGTGACTCAAATACGGTTATTCAAAGTTGAAGAAAAAAAAAATCGAAAAAACAGGCTTCGGGAAAAAGGCTTTAAATCAGTTATTAACTACTCGAAAAAAAATTCACTTAGTGCCTGAGAACGCTGAAGTTAGAAGCTATATGTTACACATATGGAAATATTTTTTGAAATTTTCTTAAGATCATGGCCACTAAAAATGTGAAAAAGTGGTGTAAAAATCGTAATTTTTATTAAATCAACCGCCAAAGCTGTTTTCGTTACAGTAGAAAATACTAGTAAAGTAAACTGGAAATTTGACGTAATTGACATTTTGGCATCTTTAGATTTCTAAAACACAGAATTTTTGACGACTTTTCAAAGGTAGCTGTTTCTTTTTTTGCAATCTGCTTTTTCTGAGACTATTCTAGCACCTAGATTTGGCTTTGCACTGGAGCGCAGCGTTCTAAGGCACTAAGTGAAATTCTTTCCGAGTAACATCAAGACGCCATTCACCGCCCAGTTAAGCGGTTTTTCAACTTCTAACATGTGTAATAAAAAAACGACGGCAGATTTTTATTCGCTTTCTTTTTCAATACATCCCAAAACTGCTCTACTTTAAATAAAAAATTTAGTGGAATGCGAAAAATGTACGCTTTTCAAAATAATTAACTAAACTTAGGGGTGTTCAACTGGCCCTATTACCGCCCACTCGACTTTTTCGGGTATCGATAATGTTTTCTTAAGGAAAAACTATCTAAACAACACGGAAACTGTTCTTTTTAGTATTTTCCATACAACGAGCCGTCAAAACCATATTTTGGCTCTTTAGAGAATACATTTTGTGAAATTTTTTCCGCAAATTTAGTACGAATTTTAACAAAGTGCGTTGACTGACAAAATTATGATTCCCGGCAAACAACCTCAAGTAACCGGTTACTTTCAGCGATAAAACATCATTTTCTAACATAATCAAACTAAATGCTTCTTACAATTTACACATTTGACACAAAACATGCGTTAAAAAACAAAGAAATTTTGCGTGACCGGTCATTAGGAACCCACACTTTTTTTTATACACCAATTACCGCCCATCACTAAACGCTTCAAAAAACAACAACTATTGAAAAAATCGAAATTTTTTTGATGCAAATCTATTCTACGAAAATAAAACTATCGTTTCAAGTCGATTGTAGGTCCAATAGGTACTATCTAGTAAACAAAAACCCTTTTGCCCTAGGAGTACAGTAATGCTTAGTTCGCTAACAGGCGTCGAATTCAATAATTTGACCGGAAACGAAAAACAAAATATTTTATTTCTGGCTATAGTTAGCATAATTAAGTGATGTTTTTTCAGTGAAATGGTCAAACAATGATGCCGACACACAACACAGGTCTTATATTTGGAGAAAACATCCCAGTTTTTTTCAAAATACACACAAAAGGGTGATTTTGGGCGGTGAATGGCGTCTTGATGGTACTTAATAACTGATTTATAGCCTTTTTCCGAAGCCTGTTTTTCGATTTTTTTTTCTTTGACTTTGAATAACTTTGAGAAAAATAATTGTATCTAAATTTTGTTTGAAAATCGTGTGACTCAATCACATTACGAGTTTTCCAAAACTATAAACTTTGTAGAAATCGGTCGAGAAACAAGAGAGTTTTAGGGTAAAGTGTTTGCCGTCATTTGACCGCTCGCGGTATGCAAAGGTATACCACATGCGTAACTTAATCTTATTTTTCAACTTGGTTGTGAATTTCGGGATCGTTTCACCACATCTATCACCGTGTATCTCCAATAATCTCAAAAAGTTTGTATCTTACTTTCTACATAGTGCTGCAGTTTTTTTCTATCTGCGTTACCCGATTAAAAACGCCTTTGTGTATGCCACGCATTAGCTTGTATTCAAGAATTCATCTAGGAATATTGCATGCAAGTTCAGGTTTCCAGTGCTGCTGACAGTTTTGACTGTTGATCTACTATGAATGATTTTTTTTTTACAGATTGCTTTAACTTTTTTCTGGTAGCATCTAGCTGAAAGTAACCTTAGTAAAAATTGAAGTTTAAGAATACAGTAACCCATTGAAGAAGTTATTTTTTGCATAAAACCCAAAATCGCTTCCCTAGCGATTTTAATCTGAAAAAAAAACTTTCCCCATACTAATTTACATACAAATTTAAAACCGGTTGCGCTAATTCAGGGATGAACCAAATAATCTTATATTTAACAGAGATAATTGGAGAGCAAAAAGGGATCGAAAAAACACATGGGAGCAAAAAGTCAGTTTTTGCAGCGGTCTATTGTACATCTTTTCATCTGTGCTTAGACTCAAACATTTTGCTTTCTAAAACTGGTTAAAACATTGTTTTTACATTCGTTAACTTAGTGTAAAAGTGCAAAACAACGAAGAATCTATGAAACTAAACAACTCCGAAACGCTACAAAAAGCATCTGAATATACTATTTTGCTACACTCTTCATTAAGAACTTCCGTTTCCCAAACTGTTGACGGTAGAAAAATCATCGGCAAAGAAATGAAATATGTAGAAACAAAAGGATAGTTATCTGAAAATTTACGAGATTTGATGAATAACCTGAAGCCTATCTAAACAATTTCTATTGACAGTGAAAAATATTTCACAATTATTTCAAATATTTGCAGCAAAAATCAAACAAGTTTGTCTGTTAAAGTATTTACTTATTTTTTTGGTCTTGGATTTTATAATTGCTAGTGGAATTTTTGAGACATAAAAAAGTTTGAAATTCTTGGCCACAGTATTACCTAAAAATTAAAAATACCATAAAGATAAGGTTTCGTATGCAGTAGAGTGTTGAAATCTACATTTTCATTTTTCCCAGAGTTCCCGAGAATTCCTGGGAAAAGGATCGTCAGATTTCCCGATTCCCTGGAAAGCTTAAATAGTCTAGAAATGGGCAGTCCAGTATACATTAATTTGCGTTAATTTTTATCACCTTTATTGATGCAACTAATGGGATCAATTAGCGCGTGGAATCAGTTGAATTCTGGAATATTCAAAATATTTAAAAAATATCCCTTCACGCATTAAAAGCATAAGGAAGTTCAGTTAAACAAACAAGCGAAAAAAAAGTTCCACTCAAGTGCACTCCTGATTTTCAATATTGGCTGAACCAAACTTCTAAAGAGAGATTCTTCCAAATTCTTTTGAAATTCTTTGGAAGTATCCTAAACTGAACAAAAATATTTGAATATCGTCATTTAATCGTGAGCGCTGCACAAAAAATAAATAATCAGTATTATTTTGCCAACAAAGTTGCTCAAAAACAGTTTCAAATGGAATGCGTACTATAAAATTTTATTTTTAAACAGTGACCTCGGCCAAAGAAACATTCAAAGAATTATTTTTTTCAAAATGTGACACTATCCAACCAAACAGATTTAAAAAATATCGAAGATTGAAAATAAAACTGAAAATAGAGGTGTCTGAACTAAAAACCGCAATCTTTTTTTCCGGCAAAGTTGCAAAGCTGAAAAATCAATTGGACAAAATTAATAAAAACTCAATTTCTTACAATTCCATGATTCTAGAAGTCCCATTTGTCAAATATGAAAATACGATTAATGGCTTTTGCAAAATCGCTCAAAAACTTGGTGTTATCCATCATGAAAACATCATTGAGTTTGCTTGCAGATTACATTCGAACAAAAATAAAATGGTTCCCCATGTACAAATTAAAGTGATCTTCAAAAAAACCTCTACAAGGGAAGGCTTTTTAATATGCGTGGCTTTAGAATACTCGAATTCACAGCTATTGACCCTTTTTCTCCATAAATGGTAGATCTTCAAATACATAATATGTTATAATGATTCGAGATGAACTAACTCCTTTATCCACTGAACTCCGAAACTCTCAAGATTTGCTTGACATGAAATTGCGTTAAACTTGCCTGGCAAAAAATGGCGTTAAACTTTAAAAAAATATAATTCTTAATTAAATGATGTTTAAAACAGAGATGTCCATCTTTGTTTATTTAAGTTTAAGTATTTTTATAATTTTGAGAGCGGTTTTTTAATTTTTGTTTTTTTGTTTTCCGTAAAAAACTGTATTTGAAACCCATCGTATTTGTAATTCTTTAACAGATATTTTAACATGGCACATGAAAACTCATTGAATGTAGATATCTTTTCAAACATTTTTTCTAAATCTAGTAGTGTAATTCTATGTGAAAAATCATAAATAATCTGCAAAAACTGTTGAATGCTACCGTCTGCAACAATGAGTAAATTTTAAATAGGGTGAAAATCTTAAGACATCTTGTGCAAATTGTCATATGATGAATATATTTTCCCGTAATATTTACAGAAAATATTTCGTTGGTTTCTATGGAAGCAGACAAATGAAGTAAATTCTTCGCTCTAAATTGCTTGAAATACTACACTTTGACAAAAAATTGTTTAATTCGCAAATAAATGTGTTTTGATATTCGGAAGGTATAATGTCGTAATGAAGTTCATAGAATTAATATCATATTTATTCTCTCAATGATGCCTTTAAAAACCAGTCAAAATTCAAGCTAGCGACAACCATAAGATAAGATATATACAAGGATAAGATTTCCAGAATTTTTCAGCACGTATCCAAGCTAGACAAATCTGGGCTATTCTCTTTTAACTAAAAATCCGGGCAAATTTGGTCAAAACCCAAAAATTACTCATCAATAATCAACACTCAACAGCAGTTTTTGAATTGCTTTTTAGGCTTTTAAAAAACCTTTGATGTTTATTTTTATATAACTTGCTTGAAAAATTTCGTTTAGGACGCATAAATTAAATATTTTAACAACACCATTTGTTTTTTTTTTGCTTTATTTGAAAAATATAAAAAATGAATGAATCCGGACAAAATCTGGTTATTTTTTAAATAAAAGCTGGACAATCGGATCTGACTTTTCCCAAATTTTGTAATAAATATACGGACAGAACCTAGTTGGTTAAAATCTTCTTTGAATAAACGAAACGAACAAGAAAAGATTTTTAAGTTTTATTAAAGATATTACTCACAAAAATAAAATGAGGCCCTTGAAGCCAAATGAATCCTAAGTGCATTGAAGCTTCTTTCGAAAAAAAAAAATACACTTTTTGTGTTGTACTATTTTCCACCTAATTTTACAAAAATTTGTAGTTTTAATTTTCTAGTAGTTAGTTTTCTTCAAAAAATTGTAATTTTCTTTCGAACGTAAAAGTATGATAAAAATATTATGAAAATTTGAAAAAAAAACTCCAAATTCAGTTTTCAATATGAAGAAATATTTAGAATTATGAACTCAAAATTAATCACTTTTGTACTTTCACTAAGCTTGCCAAATTTCCCTGTTCAACCCAGACTTGCCCGGATATTTAGTACAAAATTCGGGAATAGACCGGATCGGCCTTGTCGCCCGGATTTCTTTGAAAATAGCCCGGTTATTGCCCGGGTATATTCACTTTGTTTGAGCAATGTGGACTGTAATTTGGGTTTGGTCTTAAAAGAAGGTGCAGAAATCAACAACCACGAATTTTGAATCATAACTGAACTCTAAGTCTGCGCAAGACGCTTTTTATAGGCGCACCGAACGTTCTGGAATGTTCCGAGCACGCAAGCTTCTGACAAATGAAGATGATTCTGGAACTTTCTGAGCGTGCAAACAACTGGAAACGTGTGGAAACTCCAGAGCATTCCTTACGCGTGGTTAAAAAATCAAAGAAAACTTCTAGAATATTCTAGAATCTTTAAATTCTTCAAGCTTATGACAATTGGCTTGAACACACTTTGTTTGCAAAATCAAAAATAAACCTTAAATCAAGTCATTATAATACAATTTTTTTGCGTTGAAAAAAATTTTTAAGCAAATTCAATTAAAATAATCATGAAAGGTTTTTTTTTAAAACGATTTAACTAGCTGATTTGATTCGATAAAAAATTGGTTTCAGGCGTTTTTTTTCTTGATTTTTGTTGAAAAATTATTTTATTTTGCACAAATTTGTCCGAATATTGCTCAGATTTTGGGTTGAAAATATTAAAAATAAATGACCGGATTTTGCTAGGTATTCAGACAAAATTGCTTGAAATTACCCGGCCCGGATACTTGCGGGCAAAACCTTAACTAAGAGTATTTCGCGGGAATATGCATCTGCTAAGAAAAATGACCGAATATGCGGAATCCATAAGCAGGAAACTCGAATACATTGCCACATTTTTTTCGCATTTCTATCTGCTTCTCATATTCTATTTAAAAAAAAAACTACTTTTTATTGTGAAAACTAAGAAAATATTCGACTTTTACATACGCTTCTCAAAGCAACCTTTGAGAACATTGGATATAAAACGCCCTAATATAGGCAAGTATTGCTCCAACATATTAGATCGAAACGGCTCGAGTACAACACAATGTTTAAAGTGAAAATTAATTAATTCTGTTAATAAGTTAGGAAAAATCTTCTGTTGGCGATTAATTAAGTAATCCGATTCGATTTTCAGTGCACGTTTTTTACTCAAACCTGATCGACAGTTACAGTTATTATACATTATTTTGATAATTTAGGACTAAGCATAAAATCGATATATCATTTTAAATATCTGTCTGTATTTATGGAATACTGTATTCCAAAATCTAGAGTAAAATACTTGGTTTTCTTTAAATCTTACCGAACAGCACCTTGGAGGAGGGCGTTTACTAGAAAAATGAATGAGGGCATTTTGATCGGTTATTTAAAGTTTAACCAACTTTCAGTTTAACATAAAACTAAAATTAACAGCAGTTTTTCATCAATTTACAATTTGAATATATTCTATGAACAACCAATAAAATCAATGGTGAGGATATTTTGGCGTAAAATCCAATTTCATTTGCTCACTTTTTACAACTTAAGGGATGAATAGCTGCCTTAAAATTTATTTTGATTGAATCAAAGCAATTGAAAGATTCCTTTTAATTCAACCACGGTAAATGAAAAGTTCATATACCAGTATTTCGATAGCAAATTACTATCTTCTCCAGTGAAAGTTTTCGATCATCAATCGGAAACGTTCACTGAAGAAGGTAGTAAGTTGCTATCGAAATACTGGTATATGAACTTGTCATTTACCGTGGTACAGCATGATGAACTATTATAATCAACACTGTGAAGCCATTGACTTTACAACATCTCGGCATAAACTCAAAGAGTATTTTAAGTCACTGACATAATTGACTCACAAACATAATTATTTTTATATTTTTGTATAGTTTTAAGCAAAACCAACAATGTATGTGTCTACTAATGATTGAGGAAATAAATAAATAAATCCTGAATTAAAAGGAATCTTTCGATTGCTTTGATTCAGTTGAATCATTCAACCAAGTAGGCTCACAACACAACAGAGTTATTTTGATTGTTATTCGCTTTTAGATTTATTACCAGGTTTTTTTAAAAATACAAATTACGTGGTATTTACACATTTGTGTGAAAAAAAATTACCAAAAAGTTCACAAATATTCAAAATCTATCAAAATATAGTCGTTGGCGTTCTGGGCGTTCGTGGCTGGGAATTCTGGGCAGAAGTATCCTACACTGGCTCGAGGGCTTCGACTGATTTTTGAAATTGATCATTTAGTTCAATACGATTGAATGAATTCCTGTCAAGAATTGTCCATAGAGTGTTTGTTATTGGTTAAGGCTGAAATGTTGGTTAAAATTTTTAGTTCCGTCGTTCAAACGCGGTTCTACAGAAACTACATTTTCTTCTTCTTCTTCTTACATCTACAAAGCCAAAACATGAAGGCATCCTGGAAAATAGAAGACTTGCATTTTTCATTTTTCTTTTCAGCGTATTGTCGGTTTCATATTCCTATGAATTGCAGGCCAACCATGGGATGAAAACCGCGTAAGATACATGATATAGGGGAGGAATGAAGCGTGGAGTTCCCTACCAAACGCTTCAAGAGATATTTTGAATATAGAAATACCTGTATATGAATTTATTTTGAAAAAATATTTAGAATTTTGAAATTTTATTTGGATATTTTCTAAATTTTCTCGTACGTAAATCCAAAATTAGACAATAACATATCATGTGTGAATTCAGATTTGTCTTGCCTATCAGCTAAAGCTGTCTATTTGTAACTTCTTATTTTCAATCAAAAATTTTCTTTTGAGTGTCAATGCATAATTGGTAAACATTCATTTTAGAAAATTTTCAATACCCATAATTTAATGTTTTCTTAACTTGAGTTTTCATCTGTTGTGAATTTCATTAAGGTGCGCTTGTTTTTTGACCGTATTACCTTCCTTATCCGTGCTTTCGCACCACGTTATCCGAGCCACCAAAATCCTTCTAAAGTTGTCATTTATCACCGCGATATATTTTTATGCTATTTAATCGGCGTTTTTGATGAGTTTAGAGTCAAAAGTTGCTGGAAAACGCCAATTTAATAGTATAACAAAATTCATATATTTACTGAGCTATGCACCTGGAGTTATGCATAACAAGTGCAAAAAAAGGGTTTGTTAAGGGGGGGGTAGGGTCTAACACTTTCAAAAAATCGATTTTTTTATTTTTTTATTTTCTTATTGTAAAACATTTCAAGAATGTTGTGTCAAATTTTCAAGTCAATTGAAGCAAAACTGTAGAAGTTATAGGCCTTTATCTCCTCTTATCTAATACTGCAAGAAAGCAAGAGCAGAAACTTCAAACGCGTTTTTCTCGAAAGCACATTTTTAAAGTCCGTGGACATCGTCATTTGAAAACTACTTATCCGATTCTTTTCAAATTTGGAACATATTTTCTACATATAAAATACCAGACCCCAACGTTTTTCTTTTTTGATTTTTTTTACTTTGGGGAGATTTTAGAGGTGAAAAATGGCGGATTTTTAAGTGAAAAATCGTAGTTTTTACTTCAAACAGCCACAAAAATTTCATCAAAATATTTTTAAGTTAAATAGAAACGTTGGGGTCCAGAAAAACATCTATTGAAAATATTTTGCTCTAATTTTTTGACTTCAGATGATTCTGTGTTGAGATACAGTGTCCACCGCAAATCCTGTTTTCTAAAAGGCATCCTCGAAAATGCTCCGTCACCGGCTCATTTTTCAATATTTTTCTACGAAAAAATTACTAAATGTTCTTTTAACAATGCTTTGTATAATGCAAAAAATTTGAATACATTTGTTTGAACGATAGCTCTAGAAAAAAAATCGTGAAAATGGTGTTTTTTTTATACCCGTTAGACCCTACCCCCCCCTTAATGTATTTTGTTTAATCAAAGGTTTCAGTTATCTGAAGTGGTCATGCTCCCAACTACCTCGGATAAGCGTGGCTCTACTGTATTTCATTTGTACTGTCATAGAGATTTCCATGCATCTTTATATTTTACAAAACAATTTCGATGGATAGAAATAAAATACAATTTTGTTGATTTTCTTTACCTAGTTTAACGAGATAAATACTAAAACTACCAATGGAGCTAAAATCTATTCCTTTAGATTTTTTAAGGCAGGCCAAATTCTCTATGGATATTCAAGGAGTTTTGTATGATATAGCTCTCAAGAAGCTGTGTACCCCGAGAAATACATAATTTTTACTAGGATAGTAATAAGCTTTGCGATTTTAATAAGACATGTTTAATGTTTATCAAACACTTTTCATGCTCTGAGGCTTGAGTTAAAATATGGAGACCCTATATCTAGTCAGTTAAGTCGATGGTAATCAACCTGTTGATAACCCTCTCTGAACATTCAAAAGCAGTATTGTGAAAAGTCCATTAGCATGAGTTAAATTCAAGATGAAGCATTAGCATCCTGCATCTTAAAAAAGTGATAATCGTTTTGTGACCTTCTTCCGTTTAACGACAACAAAATGCAATAAAAACGCATTTTCAAAGTGGTGCTCTCACGAAAAGTCAACCCGAAATCTTGCCTCACCATTGCAGTGACGATAAATTGCGATAGACAATCTCGATAAGCCAAACGATGCGATGCGATGCTTGAAAGTAGTAAATTTAGCACTGGAGCAGGAAAAACTAATTTTAAATTCTATGAGTAGATAAAAACAAGCGACTTTTACCGCCTTTCTTCTTCCTTCGATTATAGCGAAATTCACTTGTTTTCGCTGGCCAAGATCTTTTAGACAGCAATTAGACCAGATGCCACAAAGTTTTCCCACCCTTTTTCTTCTACTTGATCTTGCTCTCGGCCTGTCTAGAGCGCAGCAAATTTTCTTGTTTCTCTAGCATTTTTCCGCTCTTGGCCAAAATAAATTACTTAGCACAAGTGTATATTTATAGTCGTTCGATGCTGTTTTCTGCCTCTATACGAAATTATGCCCCATATAAAAAGCACATGGGACTATTTTTAACCGTGTTGTGTGTAAACATCAAAAACACACCCACACATGCGCACCGGGAAAGTGCGATGATGATGATGATGATCAAAAAGCAAAAGGTAGTGCAAACAGGCAGCACCAGAACGAGAAGAAAAACATAAATTGAGGAAAAACAACAACAAGCTACACAAAATATCTCCAACAACATCCATCCTGGGCGCAACTTTCCTTCCACCTTCCAACTTTAAAGCAGCATTTCGCTACCAAATGGGAAAATCGGACTCGTTCACTTCATAAGGTCAGATGAGATAATCAAATGGGGCCATTTGAATTGCGTTTTCATTAAAACCCGGGTAGCTTCCCTTTTTTTCATCCCGTGGTTGAATGGCCTGGCCAGGTTTAAATCTGAAACATATCATACGTTCCTGTTATGTTTGGGGGGCTTGAAATAAAAGCATAAGCTAGTGAAAATAAATATTTAAATCATGGATGCTAACGAGAATTTTTCGAAAATAATCAAAATATTATCGAACAATTTCTATGTCTTCTAACAATTTCACAAACCCGAGCATTATGAGGAATCAAATCAATGAAATCGAACAACTGGAACCTTTTTTACTAAAATCCGTAACACATTTTGAACATTAGATAATATATTCGTTCTAGAGTTATTAGAAGATCTCAATTAAGGTTTCTTATTTAGAGTGGTTACAGGGCCATTATTATGACTGCAATTTTAGTATATTGTTTATGCATCCAAATAATAATTTAACTAAGTGTAAAAAAGATGACAATTAAGGCCCTTGAAGCCAAAGGAGATTAAGTGCTTAAAAACGTATTTCGAAAAAACACGCTTCTAAGTTATTTTTTGGTCATTTTCCATATATTTTCTGACAATTCAAATTCAATTTTCGAACGTAGGAATATGTAAATAAAATTCTAAAAATCTGAAATATCACCAAATATAGTTTGTAATATGAAACATAGTTTAAAAAATTATTTATTCAATTTTATCAGATCTCCTAAGCTAAGAAAATTGTTTCGTCTTCATATAAGCCAAAAAGGATCCAAATCCCTGCATTACCAAGGGTTTTATTAATAGTATATCTTTTCTAGGGTGCAAAATTGATATGATTTTGAAAAAGCAAATTTCCGAAGATATTCGAAAACATTAAGCTAAAATCCGTCAAGAAGGTTAGTTTCAAAGCAAAACTGCATGAATATATGTTTCCAATGAACCAGGAACACGAATGAAAACCAAAAGGTAAGAAGACGTAGTTGTTATGCACAACAGAGAACCGAAAAAAATCTACAACCAGCAATAACAGCTGAATTTCTCGAGAAATGATTCAAAATTTATACTTCCACCATCTGAATGAGTCCTAAAAGTATTGAAAATATTTTTGGAAAATTTTGTGAGCAAAAGGGAAAAGAAATTTAAGTCCAAACAGAATAAATTTGGCCAACAAAGTCTGTTTTTTCGATATTTCGAAAGAACTCTAAAAACAGGTTATCTGAAGAAACTAAAGCAAATTTGAGCTTTTAGGTATCAAAAAATGATTTCAGATAAAGAACAATCAACCCACGTTCAAGCACCCAAAGAGCAAGATCGTGATGTGGGGCGCTTTGCTTGTTCCGGACATCGATTGTTTCTTGGAAAATAATCGGAATAATAAAATCAGCATTTTTAAAATTAATCAGGACAAGTATTTGAAGAAGCAAAGGGATTTTTAGCCACTTCTTGCATTTTGCTTTAAATTCGTGATTCAGGCTTATTTTAAACATATTTTAAAGCAATTTTGCTTTGAAACAAACCTTTCTGACGGGTTTTAGTTTGATGTTTACGAATATCTACGGACTTTATCACCATCTTATCGGATTCAATCGCACCCTAAAAAGGATAAACATATAATAAAACCCTTAGTTTCGACGGGTTTTGCAGGGAATTCAATCCATTTTATCTAATTAGAAGAAGGAACTATTTTCTGAGCAGAAAAATGGTGGTCTGTTGAAGATAGTAGGAGTAAGTACTTTTTTTGTCAATGCGAAAACTCACTTTTTGTATAACTATGCTTAAATGTGAAGAATTCATGCATTGTTTTCGTCAAAATTTTTGCACCATTCGTTGGTACTACAATTCATCAGAATATTTCGAGATGATATTATTATGCTATTATTTTACCTTTCGTTTGTGTTTTATTATTTCCTCATTGTCCCCTAAGCTGACAAAAAAGCGGTCTGTATGAATTTGTTTTATAGCTATTTGATAACGATATGAAAATTTTGCAAATCATGTTCACTTATTAAATAAATCAAACTTTTCAAAATCAATTCACAGTTAATTTCCATCTTATTCGGATTTCGACTGGTACTCTAGGTTGCCGAAAGAAATTCTGTTTTTGAGAAAAAAAATCTGAATTTCTGTGATTCTACCCAAAAATTCTGCGATGGTTTTCTTTGATGCTTTTTCCGATAATTTCATACAAAATTCATGATCAATTGGGTTTTTTTTTATATTTAAGTTTGACAAAATCAATTAAAATTACATATCTTACTATACTATTTTAATTCAAAGTAAAAAAAAATCTAAATTCCATTCAAAATTCAAAAATTCTGTGAAATCTGTGAATTTTTTAAAACTTTTGTGTTTTGTGACACAGATTCTGTTATGGAAGTTTGCTCAAAATTCTGTAAAATAACAGATTATTCTGTAATTTCGGCAACCTTGTGTATTTATTGTTGTCAAATTGATTTTTTGAAAACGATTCTTGAGTCTATTTTTGGAATCAAAGATGATCATCTAGGTCTTAAAAAATTCTCACATTTTTGTTCTTATAGTTCCAGCGCTAATTTGAATCAATGTGAGGCGCTTAATCTAAACATGCTTGCAAATCTATGAAAATATAGTTTCCATAAGTGAAAATATTCGAAAATTCTATTGAGTGAGACACAGTAATTTAGACTACAAAATTTTAAACAAAAATAGACTTATCTTGTGTGATTTTCCGTTTGAGCCACCACGCGCTTCGAAATTTGGAGCTATGGCTGGAATTATTGCTGTTTTACTCTCAATTTCTCTACATTTTAATATAGATCAGGAAAAGCGTGTTTAGATTTAAAAAAAAATTGAACCAAACGAGACTTATCTTATGTCATTTTTTTCGACGAATCGAATGAAGGTTATTTGCAGCGATGGAAAAAAATCGCTTCTAGCGATAATTGAATACATACAAACCTCGTCTACGATGCATTGACATCGTTGCCTGTCGACGACACTCACATACTCCTCTCACAATTGCAAACAGACCTCTGTGAGAAACGAGTTACGAGTATCTCAAAAGAGCACCATCCAAATACTATCCGTGTTGGTTCAGACTTTACGCTCTCCTTCCTACCATATTTCTCTTGTAGTGTGCGCTGACCACCAGTGATGCCACATTAAAATCGGTATTTTCGAGGCCAAAAAAATCGGTATTCGGAATAAAAATTCCAAAAATCGGTATAAATACCGATTTTTTTTTGAAGCTTTTTATACTATTTTTATTGAAAGAATGTTGAAAAATTACTATTTTGCTGATATCGTTATTTTTGAACATGATATTTTCTGCCCACTGCGACTTTATTGTGTTATTCACTCTAAACACTTTTATCATTTAGTATTTTTATGCTCCTTAAATCTTTACACTGAATACCACTACATTCATGAATCCAGATCTTGTCTGGATGTTCTTGTTTCAGAAATACAACGTTGAGAAAAAAATAATTTCTACAATTTTTAAAAATTGAAATACATAAGATAACAACTATTTATGACATTATTCAAGATAGTCATTGAGTATATGGGGGTTTCCGCCCGAAGAGGGATTCGGTTTCACGGGATTAACTTAGACGTGTTCACTATATAGATAATGGTCACTTTATTACTACTAACTATTTACAACTGATCGGTTATTTATAGCTATGGATTGTGTGTGTGAGTGTGCGAACGCGAGAACGCTATTGGTTGTTTGCCGGTGCTATCGTTTGTTGTTGCTATTGTTGGTTTGCCGGCTATTGTCTGCCGGCGTCAATTGCGTGGCTGTTGTTATTGTTATTACTGCATGCGTGTGTTTGGTTCGAGAAGGTTCTCGACTGGACTGACTGATGGAATGTTCAGGAACTAGTTTGTAGTGTTAGTGATGATTGGCTGATGATGATGAATGACGGTGAATAATGATGGAATGGAATGATGGTGATTAAATGATGATGTGAGGGTAAGATGGTTTACGTCGCCACAATACTCCCCCCTTAATTTACGCAATAGGGACGAGTAAATCGAACTTGTCTTCCTGACCTGGTTCGGTACTTGGGTTGTTCCTGTTCGTCCTTAGCATCAGTTGATCTTTCACCGGGATCGGCTGGTTTAACTGCTGGTTCGTTGGCTTGCATGTGTGCAGCTTTCAAACGGTCGATAGAAATTGGCTGCTTTCGACCATTGATGTCTACGATGAAAACTTTTTTCTTTCGGCGCAACACTTTGAATGGTCCATCGTAAGGCGGTGTTAGTGGCGGTTTGATAGCTCCAACTCGGACAAATACGTGGGTACATGTGGCCATTTCCTTTTGAATGAAGGTCGTTTCGAATGGTTGCTTGTTAGCGTTGGTCGCAATTTTGCCATAGTCGCTTTCAAATCGGCAACATATTCGGCGGATGGCGACTTGCTTGAGCTTGATGCGAAAAATTCCCCTGGGAGACGAAGAGTTGTCCCATACGTAAGCTCAGCGATCGATGCTTCGATATTTTCCTTCAGCGATATCCGCATGCCGAGAAGGACGATGGGCAACGATTCAGTCCAGCGGGGATTCTGATGACACATAATGGCGGCTTTGAGCTGGCGGTGTGTTCGCTCAATCTGTCCGTTAGCCTGCGGGTGGTACGGTGTCGTCCTCAGGTGAGTGATGCCCAAAAGCTTCGTTAATTCACGAAACAGCTCGGATTCGAATTGACGACCAAGATCCGTAGTGACGTTAACGGGGACGCCGAATCGTGCGATCCAGCCAGCGACAAAGGCTCGGGCGATCGTGTGTGCCGTCATGTTAGGGATGGGAATTATTTCTGGCCAACGAGTAAATTTATCGATGAGCGTTAAGCAATATACGTATCCTTCAGATGGCGGTAATGGTCCAATAATGTCCATGTGGATGTGGGCAAATCTCTCGTTCGGCGTGACGATTTGCACAAGCGGTGCTTTGTTGTGTCGAAAAATTTTCGCTCGTTGACATGGAATGCAGTTGGTGGCGAAATTCTTGCAGTCTCGACGCAGTGAAGGCCATACAAAACGATCAGAGATAAGACGAGTTGTCGCACGAATTCCAGGATGTGAAACGTTGTGGAATTTTCTCATGATCGCATCGCGAAACTGCTTCGGCACGAATGGACGGATTGCATCAGTTGACACGTCGCAATAGATAGGCGCAGACGAGAACGTGGACTTGAGCGCTTTCAGCTTGATCGTAGTGCTGGGTGGAGGATTTTCCAGATACAGCTTCAGCTCGGGATCAGTTTTCTGCTCGAGGGCCATACGATCGAAATCGATTGCATCGTTGGTGATTGACTCGATACGGCTCAACATATCAGCAACTTTGTTTGCTTCACCGGGGACATGTCGAATGTCTGTTGTGTATTCGCTGATGAAGCTGAGGTGTCGTTGTTGAGTTGGACTAGCTCGTTCCGGGCGCTGATGGAAAGCTGTGGTGAGAGGCTTGTGATCTGTGTACACGCAGAAATCACGAGCGATGAGCATGTCTTTGAAATGCTTTATCGCTTCGTAGATTGCGAATAGCTCTCGGTCATACGTGCTAGCTTTCCTTTTGCTGTCACTCAATTTCCTGGAGAAAAATCCTAATGGTTGTCGACCATTTTCGGTGATTTGATGAAGAACTGCCCCAATAGCTGTGCCAGAGGCATCCACTTCCAGGGCTAGTTTTGCTTCAGGTGCAGGATGTGCTAGAAGGACGGCATTGGCTAGGTCCTGTTTGCATTTTTCGAATGCTTGGTTGGTTGTTTCGCTCCACTGCAAAACGGTGTTGTCGTTCCTTATGTTTCCGCAGATCATCGATTGTAAGATCTGTTGATCGACGGCGGCGTGGGGGATGAAACGTCGATAAAAATTGATAGTGCCAAGAAATCGCTTGAGCTGTTTGGCTACGGTCGGACGTGGGAAATTCAAGACAGCATCAACCTTTTTTGGACTGGGTTTGATGCCATCTTTGGTGATCAAATGACCGAGAAATTCGACGACCGGTTGTCCAATTTGGCACTTGCTTGGGTTGATAATGAGACCATTTTCCCGGAGTCGCTGGAAGACGGTGCGCAGATGCAGCTTGTGTTCGTCTTCGGTAGTGGATGCTATGCACAAATCGTCCACATACGGGAATACGAAGTCCAGATCTCCGAGGATGTCGTGCAAATGACGCTGGAGAGTTTGACCGGCGTTCCGTAGGCCAAACGTCATGTATTTGAATTTGAACAATCCGAAGGGCGTGGTAATAGCGGTCTTGGGAATGTCCTCAGGTGCCACAGGAATTTGGTGGTATGCTCGTTGTAACTCGATGCACAAAAAAATTGACTTACCGTGCAGAGTTGTTGAGAAGTCCTGGATGTGGGGTATTGGATACCGATCTGGGACTGTGATCGCATTAAGATTGCGGTAGTCACCACAAGGTCTCCATTTTCCGTTCGGCTTCTTCACTAGATGCAGTGGACTGGCCCAGCAGCTTTTCGAGGGTTGACAAATGCCTTGTTCCATGAGGAATTTAAATTCCGCTTTGGCTTCGTTCAATTTGTCGATGGGCAAACGGCGGGGACGACAAAAAACGGGCTGACCAGTCGTGATGATTTGATGCATTGTTTGCGCTTTCGTAGGACGGTGGTTCATGTTCAGAACTGTAATGTCCTGAAACTCCTTCAGTAGTTGTGCAAATGGTGCGTTCACATCGAATGTGGTGATGGATGGTTCGGAGACTGCATTGATGTTGTTGATTTCCAGTTTCGTTGTGTTGTCGACGAGCTTGTTTCTCCGGAGATCCACTAGCAAGTCGTAATGCTTCAGGAAATCTGCTCCGATGATGGGTGATTTGACTTCAGCTATCGTGAAGGTCCAGGTAAACGAACGACGTAGACCAATGTCGATTGTCAATCGTTTGGTGCCGTAAGTAGCGATCGGGCTTCCGTTGGCTGCGAACAATTGATAAGAATTCGTTCGGTTCAACATTTCCTTTGGTGTTGGTGGGATCACAGAGATATCGGCTCCTGTGTCGATTAGGAAGCTTTGCGACGTTTGTTGGTCGTGGACGTGAATACGGCGAATGTTGATTGTTTGGTTCAGCTTGATGCTGGAGAGATTTGGTTTTGGTTCGAGCGGCGCTCGGCGAGGAACGTGTGACCAAAAAACTACACGTGTGTTTCTGCTTCCGGGTTTGCGATCGTAGAATATGCACTGAATTTTGAGATTGTCCTTTTTCCACTTCTCGCACTTTCTGGCTTGTGTCCCGTGCCGGTAATGAAACCAGCAAATCCACCCGCGATTGCGTTTTTGCTACACAAGTTGCTGTTTGTCGAGCGACAGATTCTTTACTCGTTCACAATTCTGGAATTTTCTCGATGTTGCCTGATCTAGACGACGCGTAAGCGCCTCGCTTTGCTGCTCCAGGATGGAGGTGGACGTGCCTTCCGAATGATCGGGAAAAATCCTTTCTTTGAGGGGATCCATTATTTCGGCACTGTAGGGAAAACTCAAGTAGTTTTTTTTTTAACTCGCGTTACACTTAAAACTCGCGGCGCGACGAAGAAAAGCGTGGAACTTTCGGGAAAAATCGAGCACTTTCCCACTGCACTCGCGATTTTTGGTTCTTGCACTCGCGAAGAAGGCTTCGAGAATTCGAACACTCGCGATAACGACAGAACTTTCGGGAACGATTCACACGCGGTTACTTCACTGAACGTACGGGGTCACCAATTTATGGGGGTTTCCGCCCGAAGAGGGATTCGGTTTCACGGGATTAACTTAGACGTGTTCACTATATAATGGTCACTTTATTACTACTAACTATTTACAACTGATCGGTTATTTATAGCTATGGATTGTGTGTGTGAGTGTGCGAACGCGAGAACGCTATTGGTTGTTTGCCGGTGCTATCGTTTGTTGTTGCTATTGTTGGTTTGCCGGCTATTGTCTGCCGGCGTCAATTGCGTGGCTGTTGTTATTGTTATTACTGCATGCGTGTGTTTGGTTCGAGAAGGTTCTCGACTGGACTGACTGATGGAATGTTCAGGAACTAGTTTGTAGTGTTAGTGATGATTGGCTGATGATGATGAATGACGGTGAATAATGATGGAATGGAATGATGGTGATTAAATGATGATGTGAGGGTAAGATGGTTTACGTCGCCACAAGTATTTGATATTAAAGATCATAACTCATTGAACAACTTTGTTGAAGACTGCGAAACGATTTGAATTTCTCTAAAATTTCGTCAATATTCCCGTTTTTTGTGGTTTAGAAAAAAAATAACGAAATGAAAACTTCCATTACTTTTTTTCTTAGAAATCAAAATTACTCGTGGTCTTCGAGAATGTTGATTATTTTGAGGATATTTTCAAAATATTTGGAATGTTTCAAAGCTTTGCCAAAAAGCGCACAAATTTTTTAAAGAATTTTTACCAGCAGTTATCACAAAAACATAGGATTTTTTTAATTTTGTGGACTGGTGCTATCAAGAGCGTGCTCTTACCTTGGTTCCTAAATTTTTAAACCCACAACTTCAAGATGTGATTTGCTTATATCTTAAACTGCTATAATCTCTAATCTACCATGTTATTTGATAATCAAAATTCGATCTCAAGAGAGTTGGCATAGGAGACAAAGATGCTATCGGATAATCTGAGACTTGCTGGCTAAATAGGCAATAGAGTTATATTGGTTCATAATTTTAATAAGGAAAAAGATAGTTTTAGTTATATTTTGAAAAAAAAAATCTGTCAACGAATTTTTCAAAAATCGGTATGAAATCGGTAGGTTTGGCCAAAAATCGGTATTCTGTGAATACCGATTCTTGGTCAAAATTTAGGTCAAAAATCGGTATGAATACCGAAAAATCGGTAGGTGTGGCATCTATGCTGACCACAAGATGTGGATCTCAAAGTGCACAACTGGGTATACCTAAAGAGTTTATCGGAAAATGTATATCTGACGAACAGAAGCGATCCTATCATAATCATTTCGTCAAAGATCATGATTTTCTTTCTTATAAGCAGGGATGCCTAGAGCGACATTCATCAGTACGAAAACGACTGTCAAAATGATCAGATTTTAACTTGCGACACATCAATAGAAAGCTCTTGCCCTGTACATGATTGATGGGAATTGATGGGAAAAGTGGTTCGGAGCCATCTGGTCCTGGCCACGGCCAATCTGGCCAGTTTCGGAATCCAAAAAATCTTAATGATCAGATTTAAACTTGCGACACATGAATAGAAAGCTCTTGAGTTTTGCATGGTTAATAACTACAGCTTAGCGTTTTTACACTCGTATGCACTTTCGGAAGACTATAAATGTTTCAATGTATTTTTTTTAACTTCCCACAAATATTAACTAGAATCAATCAAAATTGAGACAGAATGCCTGCCAGACCACGTGTTTATCGCTCAAATTTTGAATGCTGTTACCAGAGTTCCGAAAATCACTCGGAAGAAACGCTCAGGATAGGTTTCTAGTTGGAAAAATTCAAAGCCGAATGCTGCTGCCTGTAGTTCCCTGAGAGTCGGTAGAGCAACAATGCGAAGTCAATGTAAACAAGATTCAAAAGCGAGAGCGGATTCGCATCAAAGTCGATCTCTCAGGCTCACTACCTGGTGTATCAGAAGTGATTGAGACACTTACTGATACAAGATCCAATTCGAAAATCCACTCACTCACTCACTCAAACTCAATCAATCCGGCCTTACATCGCTTCATACTGTTCTGCCATAGCGGCAGATACTTATGTACATACATACTGCCTGCGTGTTTGAATGGCTATTTTGGTCCTCCCCAACAACAGCAACAACAAAGCAAGATGCATCAGGCAGACAGCATCCGATCATCGATCAGTAAATGAATGAGTGAGTGAGTGAGTGAGCAAGAAAAGTTATTGAGTGAAAAAAGAAACTGAAAATCAGGTAGCTTCTCGATCAGTTGAGATTTCCAACTGGAGAAGGAACGTTTCTCTTTCAAATTTTATTTCTTTGATTCTCGAAGTAGCGCTGTCGAACACAATCTTTGCCCCGCTGGGAGATAAACCATCCGACAATTTAGGTTTTGCTTTCGCTGTTGAAAACGTTTCAGTATCTCTCATGAAAATTGAGTGATTTTCGGAACACTGGCTGTTACTCTTTGAGAAAAGTTTCTGGTTCCCAAATTACAATAAGAATGCATAATTATATTGAATTTCGTCCTTTTCCAAGTTTAAAAGGTGCACGAATAATTGATTCGAAAAATTCAAAAAACCGGCCAGCTTGGCCGTGGCCAGGACCAGATGGCCCCGAATCACTTTTCCTATCAATTCCCATCATGTACAGGTCAAGAGCTTTCTATTCATGTGTCGCATCATGGCATTTTTCAAATTTTTCCATGACAGTCACGGAATCAAAAATTCAAAAATGTCATTCCGACAGTCAGAGGACCAACAGAATCTTCGACTGTCACAAGTCAAAAATGTTATTGACACTCATTCTCCGTGCAGCATTTCAGCTTGCGATTTGAGTACACATCGAGCAAAGAAAGTTACTCACTTGTCAGAGCTATATGTTGTCTAACAATGTATTCGGTATCTCCGAGTAACAACCGTACCAACATTTTGTTATGGATTGAGAGGAACCAAGTTTGTTCGCTACTTGTACAGATCGCGAAGTGTACAGTTCAGGATAAAACTTTTATCGCATCATATTCATTTCATTTCCATCGCTGGTTATTAGAGCGACTTCACGCATCGGAAAAAAAGAGTTATGACTTTTTGTACCCTCAATTCCCCTACTTTTTTCAATAAATACGGAAAAAGTGGACTTGAAAATTTTGAACTAAATGAGACTAACGTCATATGATTTTTTCGAGGAACAAAATGAAGACTGTTTGAACCACCACACGCTTAGAAATGAAGTTATGTCTGGTTTTACCCTCGTTTCTCTTTATTTTTCAATTCATTCAGAAAAATAGCCTGTTCGGACTTGAAACTTTCAACAAAATGATACTTGTGTGTTTTTTTTTTTCGAGAAACCGAATGACGACTATTTGAGCCATCGCACGCATTGGAAAATGGAGTTGTGGCTTTTTTTTACCCTCAATTCCCCTACATGTTTCAAATAATTAAGCCACAACTCAATTTTCTGAAGCGTGCGGTGGCTGAAACAGCCTTCATTCGATTTTTCAGAAAGAAACACACAAGATAAGTCTCAATTGATACAGAATTTTCAAGTCCAAACATACATTTCTTAAAATATTTGAAAACTGTAGGAGAATCAAGGGTAAAAAAGCCATAAGTCTTTTTTCTGATACGTGCTTTGGCTCAAAAAGCATTAATTCGATTCCTCGAAAAAAATCACACCAGAAAGTTCTCATTTGTTCCGAAATTTTTCTGTGCGAACAAGCTTATTTTCTGATTTAATTGACAAATACTGGGAAATAAAGGGTAAAACAGCCATAACT
Organism: Uranotaenia lowii; assembly: GCF_029784155.1. Taxonomy (NCBI): domain Eukaryota; kingdom Metazoa; phylum Arthropoda; class Insecta; order Diptera; family Culicidae; genus Uranotaenia; species Uranotaenia lowii. Next base: position 266,588,285 of record NC_073692.1, read on the forward strand.
ACAGTTTTAGAAGTGGGCTCAAACAGCGGACATTCAATTCCTCGGAAAACATCACACAAGATAAGTATCATTTGATTCAAAATTTTCCAGCCCGATACATTTTTTTCTGAATTTATTTGAAAATGTATGGACATTGAGGGTAAAAACCGGCATAACTCTATTTCCCAATGCGTGCGGTGGCTCAATTTGCCTTCATTCGATTTCTCGGTAAAAATCACACAAGATAGGTTTCATTTGGTTTCAACCTTCCAAGTCTGTACTTACTTTTTTCATATTTTTTTGAAAAATATAGAGAAATGGAGGATAAATTTAGCCATACTTCCTTTTTCCAAAGCGTGTAGTAACTCAAACAGCCTTCATTTGATTTCTCGATAAAATTTACACAAGAAAGGTCTATTTTTGTTCAAAATTTCTAGTCTCAACCATTGTTTTGTGCAATAATTTACTTAAAACTTAGGATTATTCATTTCAAAAAATATTTTATTAGGAAATATTTCTGGCAACACTAAAGAATATATTTAAGATGTTTGAAATGAAGATTTTAATCAGTAAATTAAGTTCGATTTCTGAGAAAAACTAAGCAAAACTAATAAGAAAAAATATTTTACAATATTTTTTACAGTACTTTTTGCTGTCTTCATTGAAGTTGTTAAAACTCAGAAGTTTTCCCCAGTTATACAAGGAATTTAGAGTTTTTGTAATCAATTTTTATATATAGTTTGATCAAAGTTTTTATAAGCACTTAAAAGCTTCTATTAGCTTCAGCTCTTATAATCGGATGACTAAGAAAAAAAGAATTCGGCTTCAGTTTATTTAAAATCAATTTTAGCTTTTGATAACGGTTTGCACGTTTATCTGTTAGCATTCATTTATTTATCTATAAAATAATTGATTTCGATTCTTCAAACTCTCTATCACGAAAACAAGATGTGATGAGCTTAATCCGTCGAATATTTCAAATTCAGGGCACCATGTAGAAAGTAAAAAATTCCTAAAAAGTTCAAAAAGAAGCCTTGTTTATTGAAATGTTTCAACATATTTTTGAAACCCTTCTTTTAACATATTTCTTCTGGACCAATACTCTTTGCATTGAATATTTGGGGGCTCTACTTCAACAAAAATCCCATTGAATGCCCAAATGTCCCTTTGAATCCCGCTTTTCGACGAGGTTTACTACAATCGGCATGAAATCCAAGTTAATACTTATTTTATCTTACTTTTTGCGCACAATGATATATTAATCTAACAATCTAAAAAATATGTTAATCTAAAAACCCATACTAAGGCAACTGCTTGACAAGCAGTTGTCAAAAGCTTTTAAACCTTGACATGAGAAAGCTGTAAAACGGATCTTTTTTTTTGAAAAATTACATAAGCCTACAACATTCACATTTTATTGAGGGCCAAGAATTTAAGAATTAATTTATAATAATTTGGGAATGCTAATTTTTTTTTCTAGCAGCTCTTTCGAGCTCTATTCCCAAAAATAAGTGAAAATTCATTCAAAAAATTATGTACGTTTTTGGCGAAAAATAGAGCAATACAAATGGTTTAAAATTTAAGATTTGAATTCAACGATCAACTTTCCCGGAGACCGCAAATAATTTTGACTTCCGAGAAAAAATAGAGGATTTATATTAGTTTATTTTTTCCCAATTTTACAAAACACGAGAAATGTGACGAAATTTCGTACAGGTTTAAGAAGAATGGAATCTTGGATATTTTTCAAAGCAAAAGTCAAATTACTTTAAAGTCTTCCACAAATTCGTTAAACAAGTTAAAACCCAATAATTTGAAATACTTTAAGAATTTCTTAAGTGTTGTAAAAAATTGTTGTAGTGTTAAAAAAAATAAATTTTTAAAAATTTTAGATTTTAATTTTTTCTAAGAATTTAGAATATTATGGCAAAATCCTTATTAAATGGGAGATGGTTGAAAAATTTCAAATCAGTTTTCGTTGTAAATTTAGGTTTGTTAGGTCATCAGCTATGAATGATTGAGTTTTATTCGAATTTGGTCAATTTTAAAAACTAGAGTTGATAAACAAAATCTGACAAATGATTGAAAATGAAAGCGCCAAAATCTTCTAAAATCAGATAGGTATTTAAAGATGGACTCCAAATTGCTGTTCCCTAGAGTTATCATTTTGGTGGCTTAAGAAATCATTTGTTTGTATATTTTTCGGTTTTAAATTCCAATTGATGACAAGTTCTTAAACTTTCCACCATTCTGGTTTTTCGTTTTGAAAAAAATGAACCTATGTTAGATAGAAAAGCAGTCTAAAGGCGGGTTTTTGGAAAAAAAAAGACTACAAATCGACAAATAGGTTTAATGGTTGTTATTAATAAAGGATTTAAAATAAGTTTTTTATCCCATGTAGTAATGCAATTTTCGGAGAAAAAAAATTTTAAAATTGCTTCCTAAGCGATGAAATTATTCGTAGAACTAAAAGTGGTATGTAATCATAACACTTAACTTTGTGACTGTTTCAGCGAAAAAATTGGTTTTAAAAGGTTTAACATTAAATAATAAGTAGTTACAGTGTTAAAAGAAAGATATGAAAGTTAGAATGTCACTAGAAGTCCTACGATTCTGAAGCGCCTGTTAGAAAAATATGTGAATGAATGAATGTATGAAGTGTTGTTTTTACACTATTTTTCACAAAAGCCACCTAAAAATGACTTTGTTTTCCTCTAAGGATGATACCAATTTGGATGATATAAAGTAATCATCAATTCGAAAATAGGCTGCAGTGCCAATTTAAAAAAGAAAATCATTTTATTTTAATTTTTTTTATTTACATAGTATTCCGTCTCACGACATAACTTGACGAACATAATTCCTAAAATTCACTCAAAAATCAATATCACGTATGACGAATTTTCTAACCATTCGGTATTAAGCCGGTTTTGGGATGAAAATTATTCAGATACTTGAAACAATTTGAAATAAATAACGGCTTTTAGCCTAAAGTCAAAAATAAGATTTTCACAAAACCAAGGACAAGATACCGAAGAACAAAAACCTAAATGTTTTTTAGAAATAATGTGTAGAGGATGTAGGAAATTGTATATATTTTTTCTCTTATATCACCAGTTATTTGAAAAACGATTAAAACAACAGAAGACAAATTTATCCACAAAACAAATAAGCACAGGTAACACTGTTTAGATACAGGAAACATTTTCAATTTTTAAAATAGTGAAATATTGAATAAAGTTACTGGATATAACGCTAGGTTAACTACACAAACGTTCTGTACAAAATTGAGAGGTGACGATAATGTCGTTAATAGGCAAAGATATTCCTTAAATTTTAAGACCGCTTACGACCCTCTAATGTTCAAATTAACACAGACGTAAACAAAACAAACTGTTCAAAACCAAAATAGTTTAGTCGATGGCCAGTCAATTGTAAGTTAAAATATAAATTTAGATTAGAAAATGTAATGTTAAAATGAACAATATAATTTTAATATCCACTGAGAAGGAGCGAATACCAGAGTAGCTCGAAACCTATGGACAACTGGTATTTTTTTTTTTTATTAAACTCACCGAAAAACGTCGATAATTTCGAAGAACAATTTAAAATTCGACCTACACGATCAATTTTTAAGTACAATTTTAAAATTATAAAAATTACAAAATAAAAAAAAGCATCACCTTGTTGAATAAAGGGCTACAAATTTTTAGTTTTGTTCTGCAGAATTTAGAGTGAGCAAAATGATCATATCATATATAAATGACAGATTACTAATGTTAATCATGTGATAATCGTCTACATTTATTCATTCATTCATTCCACTTAAGATTTTTACTCCCACAGAATCCGCGAACTGTTTGCCAAAATAGTGCCAAAAAACTGTCAGCCAATTTGTAGACCTGCAAGTTTGTTTCCACCCAAACGGGCAGTAAGAAAGAATAGTCATCCATTAGTTTTGCCTGTTTGTTGGAAAGTGAGTTACGTTAGCTGATTACTCACAAATTATTACATGATGTAGACTAACTTGCTGATAGTGGTAAGAAAATCGTTTATTGCTTTTGAAATGAAATTTAATTTTTTTTTGCATTTTTTTTGTTTGTTTTATTTAGACGAGCTAAAAATTTATTCAAAACAAAAATTGAGGACCATAATAAATAATCTTTTTCTAACTCGCATGCCGAAAAAAAAACTTCAGAAATGAATTTATTTTCAACCATTTTGTTCATGTCTGATTCCCGTTTTGAGAAAGGTAAAGAAACAACACGATTTATGTTCCCTTATGAACGCTGCTCAGGTTTCTGCCAACAGACACAATTCGGCCAAGATTGTTTGATTACAAGCTCAAATAGCATTAGAAACATTTCACACCCCTGTTGTGTTGTGTTGTTCAGCTGCCTTCAGCTTGAAAATAATACCAAACATCGAGATACAAACGTTCGTTCACTCAAGATTGTCCGGAAGAAGAACCCTCACCTTGGCATCAGGAGAAGAAAATCAGACACATTGGACCCGTTTATTAGGGAAGCATCCTGTTCCTTCGGAGTGTTGTACATTTTGCACGTCAGGAAAAGCTGTTCCCGTCCTACAGCAAAATAATGGGAAGTGTAAATTAAATTAAAAAGAGCTAAATTGTTCGAACGGAGAGTAAAAAAACCTTCCCAAGAACCTACACATAACAACAATGGATCCGTTTTCCTACTTTTCGTCACAGACAATTGTATGAGGAACAAGGATGATATCGATCAGCGTTTCCGGAAGTTTAAAAAAATCTCATACGGTTGTCTGTGATACCAGTTTGCAGAAAATGTTAGGACTCGCAACACTACCTTCTAATACACGCTAGCTGGAAGATGCTTCGGGATTTCTCCTTTTTTCGTTGTTGTTTTAGAATCCCTCCCTAGCGCGGAAGGACTGTAGAAATCACACTTAAGGTTGCAACCCATAGCCAGGATCCTAGTCAGAAGTGCCCAGGTTGATGCTGTGTGTCGGACGGAGGAAAAACAAACATTTCCTTTCCAATTCGACGCTTTTTTGCTGCTTCTCGATTTCCTTCCACGCCACGCCACAGTGATTTCGATTTTATCGGAATGTCGGAAACATTCCGGCGCCGATTTGTGTGTTGTGATTGCTTAACTGCTTCCGAACCGAAGTGTTGTAAAGTGTAGCTTCCAGGCAGACAGTATTAAGATTTTTCCAAGAAGGTATTCCGTACATCTATTTCACCACTTCTTAACGAGAACATAATTACGAATAGTAATCCTTATCCTTATATTTTTACATTTTTATCTTCTGTGCAAAGAACGTGTTGGATTTGCTGGAAATATTTAAGGTAACAATAGCATGAATAATCTAGAGAAATTAGATTATCTTGCCAAACTATTAGAGAGTATTCCTCAGACGAACGTATTCCAGGTGGATAGTGAGCTGAGACTGTCACGCATGCAAATTTAAGGCTGATCCTATCCGAATAGTTTCTGTTTTCACAGTGGTGAAATGTTAAATGTAGTACGACTTTTAACTGCTTTAGTAGCTAGATCCATTAATGGTCCAGTAACAGATACGAAAAACGTATTCGTTTATACTCTGTAAAGTTTCATATTTTAAGTTTCTTTGTGTTGGAGGCGGTGGGATTCGATCCCCAGACGTCTGGATTTTAAGCCAAACTCGTTAGCCATAAGGCCAAACGCCCGCCCCGTAGAAGAAAACAGCACCCAAAACAAATATTTGAGATTTTCAATTCAGACCACTTCAGAATTGTCAACTAGGTTGGAAATGATCAATTTAAGCTCTAAATAGCCATTTTAGTGAGGGACAGGCATGTCTGAGTGAATCTGAAAATTGAGATTCATAAGAATGGTGAAATAACGACAATGCAATGGCGTAGTTGGTAAAATTTAGCAAAGATTTGCAAGACTTATGCTTAGATTGTTGAAAATGGTTCCAGCTCCGGTAAATAAGATGGAGCGACTGAATAAGCGCAGATTGTTATGGCTGCTGCTATGATTGTTTGTTTCTCCGGTAAATATGACGAAGAGACGAGAAGGCGCATATTTGTAAAGCTGCTTATAAGGGCTGATTATTTGTTCCTCCGGTATATAAGACGAAGCAACTGAAACAGTGCAAATTTATGAAGTTACAGCTGATTGTTTATTTTGTTTTCGCCTTCCGATGGAAAAAGACGGATTGGCTTAGGAAGCACAGATTTTCTGCTGCTGTTTGGTTGTTTTGGTTTGGCCTTCTGGTGGTAAAAGACGAATAGGCTTAGGAAGCGCAGATTTTCAAGGCTAGTGCTACTGATTGTTCGTTTTGATTTGGCCTTCCGACGGAAAATGAACAAGAAGGATTGGCTTAGGAAGCGCAGATTTTTAAGTCTACTATAGCAGATTGGTTTTAAAGATTTCGCCTCCTTGAGGAAAAAGACGGATTGACTTGGGAAGCGCAGATTTTCAAGAATGCTGTTGTTGTTTGGTTATTTTGATTTGGCCTACCGGTGGTAAAAGACGGATAGGCTTAGGAAGCGCAGACTTTCAACGCTAGTGCTGCTGATTGGTGTTTTTTTTAAATTGAGCCTTTCTATGGAGAAAGATGGATTGGCTTGGGAAGCGCAGACTTTCAAGGATGCTGCTGCTGTTTGCTTAGGAAGCGCAGACTTTGAAGGCTAGTGCTACTGATTGTTTCTTTTGATTTGGCCTTCCGATGGAAAAAGACGGATTGGCTTAGGAAGCGCAGATTTTTAAGATTGATGCTGCTGTTTGTTTGTTTTGAATGGCCTTCCGGTGGTGAAAGACAGATTGGCTTGGGAAACGCAGATTTTCAAGGATGCTACTGCTGTTTGGCCTACCGGTGGTAAAATACGGATTGACATAGGAAGCGCAGACTTTCAAGGCTAGTGCTGCTGATTGTTTGTTTTGATGTGGCCTTGCGGCGGAAAACGATCGGTTGGCTTAGGAATCGTAGATTTTGAAAACTGCTACTGCTGTTTGTTGGTTTTGAATGGCCTTCCGGTGGTGAAAGACGGATTGGCTTAGGAAGCGCAGGGATTTTGCTACTGCAGATTGGTTTTATGGATTTGGCCTTCCTGTGGAAAAAGACGGATTGGCTTGGGAAGCACAGATTTTCAAGGATGCTACTTCTATTTGGTTGATTTGATTTGGCCTTCTGGCGGAAAAAGACAAATAATGGCCTTCCGGTAGTGAAAGACAGATTGGCTTAGGAAGCGCAGATTTTTTAGTCTGCTATAACAGATTGGTTTTAAAGATTTCGCCTCCTTGAGGAAAAAGACGGATTGACTTGGGAAGCGCAGATTTTCAAGAATGCTGTTGTTGTTTGATTATTTTGATTTGGCCTACCGGTGGTAAAAGACGGATAAGCTTAGGAGGCGCAGACTTTCAAGGCTAGTGCTGCAGTTTTTTTAAATTGAGCCTTTCTGTGGAAAAAGACGGATTGGCTTGGGAAGCGCAGACTTTCAAGGATGCTGCTGCTGTTTGCTTAGGAAGCGCAGACTTTGAAGGCTAGTGCTACTGATTGTTTCTTTTGATTTGGCCTTCCGATGGAAAAAGACGGATTGGCTTAGGAAGCGCAGATTTTTAAGATTGATGCTGCTGTTTGTTTGTTTTGAATGGCCTTCCGGTGGTGAAAGACAGATTGGCTTGGGAAGCGCAGATTTTCAAGGATGCTACTGCTGTTTGGCCTATCGGTGGTAAAATACGGATTGACATAGGAAGCGCAGACTTTCAAGGCTAGTGCTGCTGATTGTTTGTTTTGATGTGGCCTTGCGGCGGAAAACGATCGGTTGGCTTAGGAAGCGTAGATTTTGAAAACTGCTACTGCTGTTTGTTGGTTTTGAATGGCCTTCCGGTGGTGAAAGACGGATTGGCTTAGGAAGCGCAGGGATTTTGCTACTGCAGATTGGTTTTATGGATTTGGCCTTCCTGTGGAAAAAGACGGATTGGCTTGGGAAGCACAGATTTTCAAGGATGCTACTTCTATTTGGTTGATTTGATTTGGCCTTCTGGCGGAAAAAGATAAATAGGCTTAGGAGGTGCAGACTTTCAAGGCTAGTGCTGCTGATTGGTTTTTTTTTTTTAAATTGAGCCTTTCTGTGGAAAAACACGGATTGGCTTGGGAAGCGCAGATTTTCAAGGATGCTGCTGCTGTTTTCTTAGGAAGCGCAGACTTTCAAGGCTAGTGCTACTGATTGTTTGTTTTGATTTGGCCTTCCGGTGGAACAAGACAGATTGGCTTAGGAAGCGTAGATTTTTAAGACTGCTGCTGTTGTTTGTTTGTTTTGAATGGCCTTCCGGTAGTGAAAGACGGATTGGCTTAGGAAGCGCAGATTTTTAGGTCTGCTACTGCAGATTGGTTTTAAGGATTTAGCCTTCTTGAGAAAAAAGACGGATTGACTTGGGGAGCGCAGATTTTCAAGAATTCTGCTGGTGTTTGGTTATTTTGGTTTCACCTACCGGTGGTAAAAGACGAATACGCTTAGGAGGCGCAGACTTTCAAGGCTAGTGCTGCTGTTTTTTTTTTAAATTGAGCCTTTCTGTGGAAAAAGACGGATTGGCTTGGGAAGCGCAGATTTTCAAGGATGCTGCTGCTATTTTCTTAGGAAGCGCAGACTTTGAAGGCTAGTGCTACTGATTGTTTGTTTTGATTTGGCCTTCCGGTGGAAAAATACAGATTGGCTTAGGAAGCGCAGATTTTTAAGACTGATGCTGCTGTTTGTTTGTTTTGATTTGGCCTTCTGGTGGTGAAAGACGGATTGGCTTGGGAAGCGCAGATTTTCAAGGATGCTACTGCTGTTTGTTTGTTTAGGTTTGACCTACCGGTGCTAAAATACGGATTGACTTAGGAAGCGCAGACTTTCAAGGCAAGTGCTGCTGATTGTTTGTTTTGATTTGGCCTAATCGCGGAAATAGACGGATTGGCTTAGGAAGCGTAGATTTTGATAACTGCTACTGCTGTTTGTTAGTTTTGAATGGCCTTCCGGTAGTGAAAGGCGGATTGGCTTAGGAAGCGCAGAGATTTTGCAACTACAGATTGGTTTTATGGATTTGGCCTTCCTGTGGAAAAAGACGAATTGGCTTGAAAAGCGCATATTTTCAAAGATGATGCTGCTGTTTGGTTGTTTTGGTTTGGATTTCCGATGGTAAGAGACGAATTGGCTTAGAAAGCGCAGACTTTCAACGCTGGTGCTGCTGATTGTTTGTTTTGATTTGGCTTTGCGGTGGAAAAAGACGGATTGGCTTAGGATGCGCAGATTTTTGAGACTGCTACTGCTGTTTGTTTGTTTGTTTTGAATGGCCTTCCGGTAGTGAAAGACAGATTGGCTTAGGAAGCGCAGATTTTTTAGTCTGCTATAACAGATTGGTTTTAAAGATTTCGCCTCCTTGAGGAAAAAGACGGATTGACTTGGGAAGCGCAGATTTTCAAGAATGCTGTTGTTGTTTGATTATTTTGATTTGGCCTACCGGTGGTAAAAGACGAATAGGCTTAGGAGGCGCCGACTTTCAAGGCTAGTGCTGCTGATTGGTTTTTTTAATTGAGCCTTTCTGTGGAAAAAGACGGATTGGCTTGGGAAGCGCAGATTTTCAAGGATGCTGCTGCTGTTTTCTTAGGAAGCGCAGACTTTCAAGGCTAGTGCTACTGATTGTTTGTTTTGATTTGGCCTTCCGGTGGAAAAAGACAGATTGGCTTAGGAAGCGCAGATTTTTAAGACTGATGCTGCTGTTTGTTTGTTTTGATTTGGCCTTCCGGTGGTAAAAGACGGATTGGCTTGGGAAGCACAGATTTTCAAGGATGCTACTGCTGTTTGTTTGTTTAGGTTTGACCTACCGGTGCTAAAATACGGATTGACTTAGGAAGCGCAGACTTTCAAGGCTAGTGCTGCTGATTGTTTGTTTTGATGTGGCCTAATAGCGGAAATAGACAGATTGGCTTAGGAAGCGTAGATTTTGAAAACTGCTACTGATGTTTGTTAGTTTTGAATGGCCTTCCGGTAGTGAAAGGCGGATTGGCTTAGGAAGCGCAGAGATTTTGCAACTGCAGATTGGTTTTATGGATTTGGCTTCCTGTGGAAAAAGACGAATTGGCTTGAAAAGCGCATATTTTCAAGGATGATGCTGCTGTTTGGTTGTTTTGGTTTGGATTTTCGGTGGTGAGAGACGAATTGGCTTAGAAAGCGCAGACTTTCAACGCTGGTGCTGCTAATTGTTGCTTGGTGCTAAAATGCTTGCTAATTTGGCTTTGCGGTGGAAAAAGACGGATTGGCTTAGGATGCGCAGATTTTTGAGACTGCTACTGTTGTTTGTTTGTTTGTTTTGAATGGCCTTCCGGTAGTGAAAGACAGATTGGCTAAGGAAGCGCAGATTTTTTAGTCTGCTATAGCAGATTGGTTTTAAGGGTTTAGCCTTCTTGAGGAAAAAGACAGATTGACTTGGGAAGCGCAGATTTTCAAGGATGCTACTGCTATTTGGTTGTTTTGATTTGGCCTACCGGTGGTAAAAGACGGATAGGTTTAGGAGGCGCAGACCTGCAAGGCAAGTGCTGTTGATTGGTTCTTTTTAAATTGAGCCTTCTTGTGGAAAAAGACGGATTGGCTTGGGAAGTGCAGATTTTCAAGGATGCTGCTGCTGTTTGCTTAGAAAGCGCAGACTTTCAAGGCTAGTGCTACTGATTGTTTGTTTTGATTGGGCCTTCCGGTGGAAAAAAGACGAATTGGCTTAGAAAGCGCAGATTTTATCAAGGCTGGTGCTGCTGATTGTTTGTTTTGATTTGGCCTTGCGGGGGAAAAAGACGGATTGGCTTGGGAAGCGCAGATTTTTAAGGAAGTAGCCTTTTGGTTGTTTGTTTTGATTTGGCCTACTGGTGGAAAAAACGAACTAGATTCTAGGATTTCTGTTGAAATTTTATTTTGTATGATTCAATCCTGGTAAAAATCGTAGAAAATTCGTCGAGTTAAAAGCTTTATTGAGAATGGAGGTAAGAAGAAATGTAGTGATGATATGGATGGCCAAACCATGGCCCGCGAGCCACATGTGGCCCGTGATCAATTTTATATGGCCCGCGAAGCTCTTTTCGGAAAAGCCATGTTCTAAGAATTGATCGTTTTTTTTTGGTCTACGTATACCATTTGGAAAAATATATCTCAATCTACTCTAACTAAATTCAAAACCAAGATCTGAACATCTCTTTGAAGTGATATAAGTTTAAAAGGTAAAAGTGTATTAAAACTAATTTCGTGAAAACACGCGTTTGAATTGTTGTGTTTTGCCATTTGCCATAAATTTTTCGAACATTTGCAATTTTCTTTCGAACGTAAAAGTATGTGAATATAATTTGAAAAATCTAAAAAAATCAACATTCAAATTCGTTTGGCACTATTTACTCAAAATCGATCATTTTTGCGCTTATGTTTATTTAAGCTTGCGGGCCTCATATAATTATAAAATATCGATTTTTTCAAATTTGTTATTGTTTGCTCAGCTTTAACAGAAAAGGATATATTTCTGAAAACTAAACCAAATCCAAATATATTTTTATTGGCATCTTTCTCTGTATTTATGAACATCAATAATGACAAACTAGACAGAATTAACAGTTGGGTGGTAAAATTCAACTAGAACCGGTTAAATCTCTAAAAAAGTACGACTTTTTAAAGCAAAATTTTGACTTTAAAAAGGTTCGCTGATTAAAACAAGACTGAAATTCGTATTCTCATCCTGTTCATAGAAGGCTTTCCAAATTCACTTGTCAAATCGAGATATTGAAAAATTTGGAAAGAGTTGGATTGAGTTGAGTGTACTTTAAAAATCAATATTATTTATGATATAACTAGTAAGTCGAAAAGAATATTCTTTTAAATGTCAAAAGCTTGTGAACGCATTTTTTTTCAGTAATACTATTCTGCGTTTTTTTTATTTTGCTTATCAAATTTTTCTAAGGAAGACGATGAACTTGAAAACTTTGGAAAATAGGTGGTAATTTTTATTATATTTGGAGACCATAAAATTGACTTTATGTCCATTAGACCGCTGCAAGCTTTGTATGAAAATTTCAAATTCTTAAATATTTACACCTCCCATAACTTTTTTTGGTTGTTTTTGCTGCTAGAAATAGCAATAAAAAATTTGGAAGCGATCCATCCAGTCGTTAATTAGAGCAACGAGTTTTAATTTTGTATGGAAATTTGTATGGGAAATCAAAATTTTTCATTCAAAAATCGCCAGAGCTGTACTGAAAGTTCCAAAAAATATAACTTTGAATGAAAAATATTCCTTGATTCTTAAAGTACAATTTATGTGAACAAACCACAAACCTAACTTTTACCCCAGGAAAGATATTCGATGTTATGCAAAATGTTTGTTTTCAAAATATTTTTTTTAATTTAAGCGTTTTTGACTGCTTGTTTGAAAGCTTTGAAACCGTAGGATGAGAATAAAAAATCTCAAAAAACTGCTTTGCATAGCCAGAAAATTTATTGATTTGTATAACATTTACAAAAACATTTCATGAAACTATTAAAAGCTCTAGCAAGCAAAGTCTGCTATTTTAAATACTTTTCAATGGATTCATATTTTTTATCTTGAAATCGTTATAACTTTTTTCATGAAATTCTTAGCTGCTTGTCATGTTAGCAAAAAATGAAGCTTTAAAATAATCAAAACCAAAAATAAAAGACCGATTTCATTTCAAGCTTATTTGAATTTTCTGGAAGATTTAATGTGCAAAAATTTCTTCTTCTATACAAATTTCCATACAAAATTGAAACGCGTTGCGCTAACTCAGGAATCAACCAAATCATCTCAAATTTTACACTGATGCTTGGTGACCAAAAAGGCATCGAAAAAACATATGGGAGCAAAAAGTCATTTTTTGCAGCGCTCTAATGTCCATTGTAGTCACGTCATTTGACATTTCTGGAATGAATTAACCGACGAAATTTTAAATGCCTTGAAAAGATTGACTTGCTTACATAAGTTTGGAGGGATAATTCATTTCGTATTCCGTAATATTTATACCATTTTTTAAATGGAGCAAAATTTATAAAAATATGCAAGTATCAAAAATGACTAATTAAGATTAATCCATACAAAGGTTGCCAGATTTTTTTCAGCACATATTTGGGGCAGAAATCGGGACTATTTTTATCTAAAAACCTGGCAAAATCCGAGAATTGATTTAATAATTGTCGACCAAAACTCCAGGCAATATAATAGCAAATCAATTCCAAAAAAAAAACTTGAATAAAAGTCCATCAAAAGTAATAAGCAGATTTCATATCGTATTTTAGGCTCCCAAAAAATCTTCCATGAATCTTCTAATATATAAAGATGAGTTGGACTATATATGTTTGTATGCACCTTATACAAATCGACACCGCTCAACCGATCAGCCTGAAAATTGGTACAGAGATGTTTTTGGGCCATGGTAAGGTTTTAGTAATACTTTCGAGTCCCTCCTACCTAAGAAAAGGGACCCTCCCATACAACTTTCGGTTTTATTCCCACGAATCAAAAGTCATGGCACCCATTTTGGCAAACCGATTATTTTTCCTTTGGCGGGATTATTTTCACCGTCACCATGGTCGGGCATTAGAAACGACCATCCAGAGATCACGTGTACTGAAAGCAAATCAAAGCTTGCTGAGCATTTAAAATTTGAAAGAGAAAATTTTGGCGGGTGTTTTTATTCCTTCTTCTGTTCAAAGCACGTGGTACTGGTACGAGATATTCACATGCAATAATGAGCCTACATTTTGCATTGAAAAATACAACTATCCTGTAAAGAATATATTGACTAAAATTGTAGTGATTTTCAATGAGGCTTTGAGAGTTTACAAGGATATACAGTGAACTGAACAGTCAACAGTGAATTGGCTTCTTCAGCTGAATAACTATTTGGACTGAATGCTGAAAAACTAATGAACCGATTTTCATAAACTCCAGCTTTGAACCAACCATTTTCAAATTTTCAGGATTCCTTATAGAGAAAGAAAAAAATCATTATATTCAGAGTTACATATATGTTGAAGGCTGCAATTTCAACGCTTTGATAGCCGCCGAGGAATCTAAATGGGGGATTAGAACATGGATTAGATAATACAATCTGAGGTTTTTAGTTTTATACCATCCTATTTCATTGGCCAATTTATTTATACTTTTTGATTTATTTTTGGTCATCAATGTGTTCAATTCTACCATCCAATTTTGAAAAAAAACCGTTTGGTACTGCGAGATCAAACAAATGATTTCAAAGAATTTTAACATTGATCACTCTTCAAAGTAATTAATGGAACTCAAATAAGACCATTTCCATAACATTTAAACGGATATTTCGGTTCAGAGATGATTTCTTCTCGATAACTCCAAGAAACTTTTAGTGCAACTTTTAACATTTAAGAAAAACAGTGTTAAATTAAAAAGCGAGAAAAGCAAACATACAATTGAAAACATGCCAAATGAGTCTTAAACATGTTTCAACAAGGTTCGGTAGTGTTTTTAAAATTTTTTAATTAAATAAAACTTAAATATACCATTGCACAGGGAGATCATCCATCTTGAAAAGTGGGATAGTCTCCAAAAGAGATTAAAGTTTTTTGTGATAGAGAAGAAGGAAATTATTTTGAAATTCAATTCATAATCCTTCAAACTATAAGCTTCTTCTAAAAAATGAAATCGATAAACACAGTGATTAATCTCAATAAAAACTTTTAAAAGACTTACAAAACTTACGTGGCCAAACATGGGCCCAATTTCTTAAAATGATGAATATAAAGCTTCCAATATTTCGGAAAATCAAACGACTCATTTTGATTAATATCTTTTGTGAACCCGAGCAAGGCCGGGTAAAATCAGCTAGTATTTTTATAAAACTTACTCAAAAATTCTCGTTTTGGATGCATACATAATAAATTTTTACAATACATTTTGATTTTTTAACAATTTGGCAAAAAAGATGAATAAATCCTAACATTTTTCATTGAAATCCGGGGATTCGAGCCGGGCCAGACTTTCCTCAAATTTTGTATTAAATATCTGGGCAAACCCGGCTAGTGAACGGTAGACAATGTGCAACTCGAGACCCCATAGATCCAACCTTCGGGTAGTGGTCGTATCACCTCTTGTCTGCAACTCCGATTCTCTACCTCCCCGTGGTGCTAGCTGGGGTGCGAGCAACCTTAGCGGAGATCGGGTACCCAACCCCGGTGGATGCTTTGGTCGCATGCAGACTGAGTCAGGGGGCTTCGTGCGCGTCTGTTCTCCATGTCAGAGGCGGCGTGCGGAGTGCAACAACGTCCTGGTGGTGTTCGGGACCCAAAACAGCAACATCACGACGGTCCTCCTGCGAGATAGTGGGGTTAGCTGTGGGCCTTGCGAGCCCGTGACTACAAAAAACATAAGCAACGAACAACGAACAACAAATTTCGGATGGAAATCGGCAAAGACCCACGCGACGAAAAGGGGCTAGCGATTGGAAACTTGGAACATGGAACTGCCGATCTCTAAATTTTGTGGGCAGTACCCACGTGGTTTCCAACGAATTGAAGAGCCGCAAATTCGACATCGTAGCGCTGCAGGAGGTATGCTGGAAGGGCTCCAAGGTACGAACGTACCCAGATGGTCGTGCCATCTACCAGAGCTGCGGCAACACACACGAGCTTGGAACAGCTTTTATAGTGATGGGAAAGATGCAAAAGCGCGTGATCGGGTGGTAACCGATCAACTCACGAATGTGCCGGTTGAGAATCAAGGGCCGGTTCTTCAACATCAGCATCATCAACGTGCACAGCCCTCACCTTGGAAGTACCGGTGACGACAAAGACGAATTTTACGCGCAGCTGGAGCGGGAATACGACCGTTGCCCGAAAAATGATATCAAGATCGTCATCGGGGATTTTAACGCTCAGGTCGGCCAGGAGGAGGAATTTAAACCGACAATTGGAAGGTTCAGTGCGCACCAGCTGATCAACGAAAACGGCCTCAGACTTATTGACTTCGCCGCCTCCAAACGAATGGCCGTACGTAGTACCTTTTTCCAGCATCGCCTCCCACACAAGTACACCTGGAGATCACCGTACCAAACGGAATCACAGATCGACCACGTTTTGATCGACAGCCGGCACTTCTCGGACATCATCGACGTCAGATCCTGTCGAGGCGCCAACATCGAGTCAGACCACTATCTGGTGATGGTGAAGATGCGCCCAAAACTCTCCGTACTGAACAACACACGCAACCGGCGCCCGCCTCGGTTAAATATCGCGCGACTGAAGCAACCTGATGTCGCGGCAGACTACGCGCAATCGGTCGAAGCAGCGCTGCCGGCAGAGGGCGAGCTTGACGAAGCCCCTCTCGAGGACTGTTGGGATACCATCAAGACAGCCATCAACAGTGCTGCGGAGAACGTCATCGGTTATGTGGAGCGATCTCGATGGAACGACTGGTTCGACGAGGAGTGTAGGAGGGTGATGGACGAAGAGAATGCCGCGCGGGCGGCAGTAGTGCAAAGAGGCACCCGTCGAAATGTGGAAAATCACCGACAGCGGAAGAGGCAGCGAGTCCGAATTTTCCAGGAGAAAAAGCGCCGTCTGGAGGAGGAGGAGCTCGAGGAGCTAGAGCAGCTGCATCGTTCCCAAGAAACACGAAAGTTCTATCAGAAACTCAACGCATCCCGCAAAGGCTTCGTGCCGCAAGCCGAAATGTGCCGAGATAAGGACGGAGGCATCCTGACGGACAATCGTGAGGTGATCAAAAGGTGGAAGCAGCACTTCGATGAACACCTGAACGGCGCACATGCAGGAGATCAAGACGGTGGGGAAGGGTACATCGCCGGCGTAGCCAACGACGTAGAGGAGCCACTCCCAACGATGAGTGAGGTTAAGAAAGCCATTCGCCAGCTGAATAGAAACAAGTCGGCTGGGAAGGATGGTATCGCAGCTGAACTCATCAAAATGGGCCCGGACAAGTTGGCCGATTGCCTACACCGGTTGATAGTCCGGATCTGGGACATAGAACAGCTACCGGCGGAGTGGAAGGAGGGGGTAATATGCCCCATCTACAAGAAGGGCGACAAATTGGACTGTGAGACCTACCGAGCGATCACTGTCCTCAATGCCGCCTACAAAGTGTTGTCCCGAATCCTACTCCGCCGCCTAACGCCACAAGCAAACAGATTCGTGGGAAGTCATCAGGCCGGCTTCATGGAGGGACGGTCTACGACGGACCAGATATTCACATTACGGCAAATCCTCCAAAAATGCCGTGAACACCAAGTCCCTACGCATCATCTATTCATCGACTTCAAAGCCGCATACGACACGATCGACCGTAACGAGCTATGGAAAATCATGGACGAGAACGGCTTTTCCGGGAAGCTGATCAGACTGATCAAGGCGACGATGAATGGAACGCAGTGCTGTGTGCGAATTTCGGGTGAATTGTCGAGTTCATTCGAATCGCGCAGGGGGCTTCGACAAGGTGATGGTCTATCCTGCATGATGTTCAACGTGGCGCTAGAAGGTGTTATTCCCGCTTGTCCAGTAATAAAAAGGTCACGATCGACGGCGACGAGCTGGAGATAGTCGAAGACTTTGTCTATCTCGGCTCACTGGTGACCGCTGACAATGACATCAGCCGTGAGATCCGGAGGCGAATTATCAGCGGAAGTCGTGCCTACTATGGACTCCACAAGCAACTGCGGTCGAGAAGACTTAGCCCTCGCACGAAGTGTAACCTGTATATGACGCTCATTAGACCGGTTGTTCTCTACGGGCACGAGACATGGATATTGCTCGAGGAGGACCTGCGTACACTTGGAGTATTCGAGCGACGAGTGCTAAGAACCATCTTTGGCGGCGTACAGGAGAACGGAGTGTGGAGGCGAAGGATGAACCACGAGCTCGCGCGGCTCTACGGTGAACCCTTTATCCAGAAGGTGGTGAAAGCTGGCCGGATACGCTGGGCGGGACATGTTGCGAGAATGCCGGACGACTGTCCTGCAAAACAGGTGTTCGCTACCAATTCCGGTAGGAACAAGACGAGCGGGGGCGCAACGAGCGAGGTGGTTAAACCAAGTGGAGCGTGATCTGGCGAACGTGGGGTGCCCGAGAAATTGGAGAACGGTTGCCATGGACCGAGTGAATTATAAGAATTATGTTCGTCAAGTTATGTCGTGAGACGGTATACTATGTAAATAAATAAAATAATCTGGGCAAACCCGAAACAAACCGCGCAATCTGGCAAGCTTAATCTATTCTCGCTGACCCATGCAAATGTTTTTATAGCGTTTTCAAAAATCTGTTAATTTTTTTCGAATACTCCCGAACAATTTGTTTTTTTTTTGCCCGCCAGCCAATTTCATTTCAGTAATTTGGCCCGCCTGTTGAAAATGTTGGCCACTCATGATATAAGGTATGAAGGGAATAAAAATAAAAGTTTTTAATACATAAAAAAAACTATTTTTTCCAAATTATGGATCACGCGTTTTTAAGGTACCGTATTTTTTTTCTAATTTAATAAAAAATAACAAATTTTTGACAACCAAATACAATTTAAGTGTTCAGATTTCTCCAAAGAAACAGTTTAGGTTAAAGTTACGAGTTTGAATTGCACAAACAACTGTACTTAAAAATTTTGGAATATTTAAATTATAACGCCAACCCCTGGGAGGCGTTAGGAGCCTACAAGGGGCGGTGAAAGAGCTCAGAACCAATAATTTTTGTTTTATTCCTATATAAAATTGTTCGAAAATACTCCTAGGGGGGCGATGAGCTCCAAAATATTGAGACAGGGGGCGGTTAGTGGAAAAAGTTTAAAAATCACTGTTTTAAAGTTTATGTCAACTGTACGTCAAAAAGTTGCTATTAGTATGCATTGTTAGACTAACATATTATGATATGGTTGTCAAAGTATGATTTGAATATACATAAAAATGAATAGTATGGTTATTAATTGAACGACTTTTTTTTTTTTTTTTTTTTTTTTGTAGCGGCCCACCACACTCCCCCACACCAAAAGGCTCAATTGAGCCTCCTGGTAATGGACGCTACTGTTCTCAGCATGTCTGGCAGCAAAAGGCATTAAAAAGTTATACGCGAGCAAAATTTAATTCATGCTGAGAACGCAATAATAGGTTGTTTAATGCGGGGAAATGTGACTATACTAATTAAACTAACTGACACCATGAATCTCAATGGAAAGAGATTTCCTTTTAAGAGATTCATGTTAAAATTAAATTTTACTATTCTTTACAACAACAATAAAACAAATTTACAAAAAAAATAAAATTAATAAGATTTTAAATGTTATACTAAATTTTACATAAATTATTGCTACAAAAATTTAAAAATAGGTACTTAAGACTAACTTTGTTCGACTTTTTTTAACGACTTAATTTAGTTTTGAATATTTGGAGTAACTTGTTTTTGAACATGGAACGAGAATTGGTTTCTTTTAATTCGTTAGGTAAGGAGTTATATTTTGTAGGACCAATGAAAGAAATCCTTTTCTGACCTAAACTGGTAGATGATCGACATCGTTGTAATTGATTTAAATGGCGAGTATTATGTGTTCTTATTGCAGTCGAGAAATGAATATTTCGGATGATCGTTGTTGAGTGTAAACTATCAAAGACGTACATTATAGTTTGAAAGTCACAAATGTCTACTAGAGGTAAAATATTATGGGATGTGGTTGAGTAGATGAGTCTAGTTGGATAAAGCAAAGGAAGCTTGTAGATATTTTTTAAACACCGATTTTGTAACGTTTGAAGTTTTTGGAGATTTGATTGTGATGCGCGTCCCCAAACTAGTATAAGATAATTTAATAAAGAGTGAATGTGTGCATAGTAAAATTTGAGCAGAACATGTTGAGGTATGAAGTTTCTTAATCTCCAAAGTACACCACAGAGGGGGGAAATTTTTTTCTCTAAATTTTGTATGTGGCAATTCCAAGAAAGAGTTTCATCTAAGTGTAACCCGAGATATTTAAAGTTCTTGACCTTGAGTATCACAAACTCGTTAAGGTGTGGGACTTCAACTCTATAAGGGTATATACGGACGAAAAATTGGCCTCAGCCATAACCTCAAATTTGGATTTGCTGGTGGCCTTTCCAGTGATGCTAGGTGCGTCACAGAAATCAGTATTTCAAACTAATTACAATATTTCTGAATTGATTGAATTTTTTAACTATCAACAGCTAAACGCTTGAATTCATTACGGGGCGTTCCTAAATGGATGAAGATAAGCCAGCTTTTGCTAGAGAATTTTCAAGGTGAATTCAAAACATCTGAAATGTATTTTCATGTACTACTTTGTAGAATAAAAAAGAGTTGTTTCTAACTTCTAAACGAATGCAAAATCATTCACCGTTACAAACAAGTAAATTAATGAAAGCCCCGGCTATTTTGACTTTGAAAATAATCGCCTATATGCTCTGACCATTTTAAACATATCCACATAATTCGCTACATTATTTAAGTTTGCGATACAGTAAGTTGTTATTTCGATCAGATAAATGATGCGTTGGATTTCACATTTGAATAGAAATCTACGGGAAAGTTGTAAATTCTCAGTTCTTATGAAAAGGTTTTTCAATAACAATGCAATTAAAAAAATGTAATCATTTTCCAAATATCAATACACTTAGCAGCCTTGAACACCCAAAACATCAAAACACGAACATCTGTGTATCGCTTTTCGACAGGGCGAATTTTTCGATATTAGTACCGGAAAATCGCGTTTATCGTGCGCCATTCTCAAAAATCGATTATGTTCTCCCATGGTTTGAGGTTAGGGCTGAGGCCTCCTGCTAAGGTGGTGTTCGTGTAGAACTGTCAATATATCCTAATTGCAAAACTTTTAGATTATTATGGATACACGACAAAAAAAATTACCCATACCACAATAAATTTTAACGATATAAATCAAGACATTGAATTTTTTAACTTATCAGCAATGCTGATGTAAACGATGCAAATTTACATGTGTGTTTTTTCCTGTGTAATATTTACTAGAATACTTCCTAATCATGACCTCAAGTAAAAAGGTGTGGAATAAACGTGAAAATTTGCGTGACTCGAGGTGAGAACAGATCATACTCATAACCCAGTTGTCTTTGACCATTCTATCAGTTTTTGTAGAATTGTATTTATTTTTTTGCTTCGAAAGCTGATTCAATAGTCAACCGTTTCATTGGATTTATTTCTGAGCTGCCGACTAACTTACTAGTTAGCCGAGCACAGTGCAACTTTAAATTATACTTCAAAATTAATTTTAAATTGCACTAATTAAAAGCAAACTTTACCATACTGCCAGTAAGTGTGCATCGAGGCACAGCAAATACGCTGGCTTGGTACGTGATAATGAAATGTCACAACCTCTTTAGCAACAAACCCTCTCAGGAGAAGAGGTATCATATGTTGTTGGTGCTTCAAGGTATAAGGAAGAAGCCAGCGTCGGGGAAGGAAAAAGCTCAGCACACGCAACTTGCAACAAACATTGAAACAGAGAGCGAGAATGTGGCGCAAAAAAAAGAAACGGAGGCAAAAGATCGACTAACTAACTAGAAAAGCAATTTGCATCAGGAAGCTTTGGTAATAATTAACTTTGCTGCTATTTAATTTTCCCCAGCGTTCATTTGTTGTTGGCTGCGCGCTTCTGGTGCCTGGCTCACTTCCGTGGAAATGCAGAAGTAAACTTTTCAATCCCATCGCCAATTGGTGATTTTCTGTTTCCTTCCTTTGAAATGTTATTTTCTTCGACTTATTTTTTTCTCTGAAGCTTGATACACACCAGCTGCCAAAGTATGTTCACCAGCTAGATGTTTGCAACTCACCGGGTTGACAGCACATTTCGAAATGCTAATTAGACGCAGACTTATCGGAATCAGCGTAATTGATTAGAAAACTCAATTTACTATTTTCAGCTCGATTCGATGAGTTAGTAAAACTTAGTTTGGTAATATTCATGAACATAATTGAAGCAATATTGTTCTTTCGGTGTGATTCGAAATTCAAAGTTATTTCCTTTTTTTGCTGTGAATATGAAATGTTCAGTTCTAGAATATAATTGGTTTGTTGAAATTTAGAACTATGATGAATAGAACAAAATTATTTAGTTTTTCTACTGTAAAGATCTGTCAACTTCATAAATCAGTTTTAACAAGGTACATGAAAAATAATGAGTGGGAAGTGTGTACCGAAATGTACTCAGTTTATTATAATAGCAACATAAAATCAGTGCCCCCTACGGTAGTAAAACTGGTTCAAAATGTAAGCGGTGCTTATATGAACCGACTAAAATCTGTTCAATAAATTGTTCAAAGCCACACGTCACCATTAGAGTAATAAACTTTCTTCGAAGTAATAAAACAACACACCAGCTCTCTATCACTCTTTCGATACGCACGTTCGTATACGAGAGGCCACAAAAACGTCACCCCAAATTAGCATAGCTTCGAAATTCGTCAGCAGCCTGGC
Source organism: Uranotaenia lowii (assembly GCF_029784155.1). Lineage (NCBI taxonomy): Eukaryota > Metazoa > Arthropoda > Insecta > Diptera > Culicidae > Uranotaenia > Uranotaenia lowii. The sequence continues at coordinate 266,610,744 of NC_073692.1, forward strand.
AGCCTGGTGTTTTGTGGGGAGGAACGGCCAGATTTACGAACAGCTCTCTGTCTGTCACATTCTCGAAAGCTAGAGGTAGTACGTTTGGTGCTTTAATTGTCCCTCCCCACTTCAGCCGGTTTTCCTTCATACATATCTAGAGCGTTCTACCACAAATCATCCCCCCATTCCCGTAGGAAAATTGGCAACAAACTTTCCCCTCCCCTAGCCAAGCCAGACGAGTGTGACGAAGTGTTGTTCAAACTTACACACCAAATGGTGATAGTGCTCGACTATAATTCTGGGCATCGTTGTCTGCCTGTCTATCTATCAGGGTACATAACTAGTAAGTGAGAGTCTCTAAAACCCGGACACAGACAACTATAATAAATTTCGATGTTTGTTTGGTCGTACGCGCCTGCATAATTCAGCAGTGGAGTGATGTTTATTAATAGCCTTCATGTGTGGGAATGACGTTTTCATGTCTCGTGTTTTTCCGAGAGGCAAACTTCAAGATACCCACCTAGGTGAGGGTAATTACACATTCTTCGAAGAAGACGTTTCTTCGACGTTTTACCTTCGTCATCATCAAAAACTTCAACGATGCCCAAAACTTCAGAAATCGATTGAAGCGTTTTAGCAGCTTGTCAGAGCATAACATTATGAGCTGTTAAAATAATTAACTGCCCCATCAGAACTAATTAGCGAAACACAAAACATTATACCTCAGCCAAGCAAACTAGCGGTAAAAGCAATAAAACACTTGAAATTTGTGATTGAAAAAAAAATATCATATTAAATCTGATCAAAATATCTATAGGGGGAAGTTGTCTACTACCGGACACTTAAGGTTTTTAAGCAATAACTTCATAAATATTTTTTTGTAAATATTGGTTCCTCTACTGATTTGAAGAGTATCAATATTGTGATCACTAAAACATATTAAAAAAAAAATTATTTACAACAAATTCATGTGGTAAGAAAAATCATTTTATGTTAGTTTTCACTCATTTCCAAAAGTGTCGTCTATGGCCGGACACTACGAATTTCATCCCCAAAGTTGTCACCAATGGCACATAAACGTAGCGAAATGACTGAAATCATTTGCTTAGGTCTTGTGAGTACGTGTTTTCCAATATTGAACATTCTAGGATCCATTCATAAAAGTTTTTTTGACAAACCAGAAAGTACATTTGTTTCGAAAAAAAACTAGAGTATAATTGTCTATGACCGGACAGCAAAATTTAAAGTTTATCAGAGGACCAAAATAGTTTGGTTATTGAATCCGTATCTTCAGCGAACCATTTGAGGGTGCTATAGAGATGAAAAAATGAAAGTTTCAAGTTGAAATCATCTATAATTTTGAATATTTTCTTGTCCGGTCATAGACAACAATATGGTGTCCGGTCATAGAAAAATCGCAATTTTTTTTATTTTCCTAATATTTTGTTTGAACTTCCGATTTGTTACGTTACATCTACTGAAGTCGAAAGATAACCAACCAACGATGACGTTTATGTGCAATTCACATTTGACAAGCCGTAAAAACTGATCACAATATAAATGTAAAGTTTGGGCGATCCTCGCCGAACTACTAGGCGAAAGCTTTCAAAGCCTATAATTGGATTACTTTTTCAGATAGGATTACCATATTTCTAACACCATATCAGACTTCTATTTACTTTATTTTCATGGTGTTAAAACATTGTTTGGATATTGCGTTTTCGAAAAATCAATGTTGTCCGGCCATAGGAGGTGTCCGGTCATAGACGACTTCCCCCTAAAAAAAATAGAATCTTAATCACTTGAATGCATGATTCCAAAACTCAATTTATGATAATTTTTGTAAATCATGGAATAAATACTAATAAATCAACAAAATTCTAATTCCATCAAGTGGTCCTCGATAAACTAAGCTCACATGTTTTCAAAATGATTGAATGGCGAAAACATGTTTTTGAATGTTTTTTTAAATAATATTTCTCTGTCATGACTTTTAATCAAATCATATTTTTTTTCACCGAAAACTTTCAAGATTCCAAACTAACGTTAAGCGACCCCTTTGAGTTAACCAAATGAGCTGAAATTTGACATTGCGTCTCCTGGCAGGCCAAGGAACGATTTCAACCCTCAAGGTTTTGATTACGGAACAAACGCCTTTTATGGATCTTCCTAACGAACATGTATTTTCTTCCTCAAGATGCCTTAAGCCAACTTTATTTCTTTATTAATAATTTAAAAACAATTTAAGTTAGCTGACATGAAAATTGAAAATTTAGCACAAAATTATAAAGGGTGATACGGTTAAAATTGGGTCAATATCAACTTGACGTATTTCTTTCAATTTTGCATTTAAAAAACCTGAACACCCCTCATTTTGAAGGTGTGTGTGTGTAGAATGTTGCTCCTATTTTGATTTTGGAATTCACTCTTCAGTTGTCAAAATGCCGTCCAAGGAAGAAGAGCAGCGTATCAAAATTTTGCTCGCGCATCGCGAAAATCCGAGCTACTCGCACGCAAAGCTGGCAAAACCGCTAAAAGTTGCCAAACCAACCGTTACAAATGTAATTAAAGTGTTTGAGAAACGTTTGTCGACAGCCAGGAAGTCTGGATCGGGGGGAAATCGAAAACCGGAAGCCGCTGAGACGACAAAGCGAGTTGCCGGTAGTTTCAAGCGAAACCCTAACCTCTCTCTCCGAGATGCCGCAAACAAGCTGGGTGTATCGTCTACAACCGTGCATCGAGCCAAAAAACGAGCCGGACTATCGACTTACAAGAAGGTAGTGACTCCAAATCGCGATGATAAACAAAATACGACGGCCAAAGCGCGATCCCGGAGGCTGTACACGACGATGCTGACGAAGTTTGACTGCGTGGTAATGGACGACGAAACCTGCGTCAAAGCCGACTACAAGCAGCTTCCGGGACAAGAGTTTTATACGGCAAAAGGAATGGGAAAGGTAGCAGATATTTTCAAGCACATGAAACTGTCAAAGTTCGTGAAGAAATATCTGGTTTGGCAAGCCATCTGTACCTGTGGCTTGAAAAGCAGCATTTTCATAGCTACCGAGACTGTCAATCAAGAGATTTACGTAAAAGAGTGTTTGAATAAACGTTTGCTGCCTTTCCTGAAGGAACACGGTTGTTCCGTACTGTTTTGGCGGGATTTGGCATCTTGCTATTACGGTAAAAAGGCCATGGAGTGGTACGCCGCCAACAACGTGCAGGTGGTTCCCAAGGACAAGAACCCTCCCAACACGCCAAAGCTCCGCCCAATTAAGAAATACTGGGCTTTTGTCAAGCGGAACCTTAAGAAGACCAAAAAAAACTGCTATGGATGAGCAGCAGTTTAAGGCATACTGGCTTTCTGCGGCGAAGAAGGTGGACAAGGTGGTTGTACAAAATCTGATGGCAGGGGCAATTCGGATTTGGAAAAGCGGAAGCTTTACTGAATATTTTTCTTGAATTTTATACTAATAAAACTTGAAAAAGAAATTTAATTTGGATTTTTTAACCCTCATCCGCATAAGAGTGTCATTTTGACACTATTGCAAGTTTGAAGGCTTGTAACTTTTTTCAGTAGCTTCAAAATACAAAAATTTCTTCGGGGACCCTAAATGAATTCAAAAGTTCTTTAATATTGTATCTTTACTTTTTTTTATGGACAAACCCTGGAAGCATGGACAAAAAAACTCCCTTTTCCGACTTAGAGTGTCAATCTGACACTCCAAAAGTAAAATCTATCTAAGTCGTTCAAATTATTATGAATTTCATATAAAACTTATATCAATAGAAACCTTGTAATGTTTATGTTGGAACACTGGCAACACAGTGATAGATGCTTGAGATTGAGAAGTAGAGATGAAGAAGTTGAGCGATTCTATTAGAAGAATGATGTCGTGTGAATCTGAGCTCTTAGAATAAAAACCATTTAATTAGTATATTACCGTGCGCTATTTACTAAAAGTATCGATCCGTAATATTGGCGACGAGGATTTGTGGATTTTCTCACCTGTGTGGAATCCAACGGAGATGGACGATAAACCTAAGCAGTCACAATCGTCCTCCGGAGGACTGGACGATGACTTCAAGCGCATGATGATCGAAATGATGGGTACACAACAGAAGATTCTCCAAGAGCTAGCGATGTCCCGGGTCATGGCCACTACTGCCGCTGCTGCAAGCACTTCTTCAGGCGTGTCCGCGGGGTCTTCTTCAACGGATTCTAGAATGGAATCTCTAGCCAATTCCATGACTGAGTTTCACTACGACCCAGAAAATAACCTCACTTTTGAGAACTGGTTCAATCGACACGAAGATACATTTCGTGTTGATGCTGCTAGCTTAAATGATGCTGCTAGAGTTCGTCTTCTTCTTCGCAAGCTAAGTGATCACACCCATGCAGAATACATGAATCATATTCTGCCAAGGAGCACTCGTGATCTAAAGTTCGACGAAACCGTTCAAAAACTTAAGGAACTGTTCAGCTCACACACATCTCAGTTCTCTAAAAGGTATCACTGCCTAACACTGTGCAAAAAACCGACGGATGATTACCTTTCATATGCCGGAATGGTCAACCGTAGCTGCGAAGAATTTGGTGTCCCGACTTGCTCTGTAGACGAATTCAAATGCCTCATATTCGTCTGCGGACTACACGACAAAGAAGATTCCGAAATACGAACGGCCTTGCTGGCCAAGTTGGAAGGTAACAGGCAAATGAGTTTGGACGCACTTACTGCTGAAGTTCACCGAATCATCAATCTTCGAAAAGACACTAAAATCGTTGAACATACGTTGGACTTTCCGTTAGTCAATGCTATATCACGGCCACAGTATCATCGAGACGAACCAACACCTAGTAACGATCAACCGAAACTGACTGCGGGAAACAACAAGCCGAAAACCCCCTGCTGGAAATGCGGCCAGCTGCATTATGTCCGTGAGTGCCCTTATAGAGATCACCAATGTGCTGAGTGTCATCGATTCGGCCATAAGGAAGGCTATTGCCAGTGCATACCATCCAATCCTGGACGAAAGAAGAAGTGGAGTCAACAATTCCAATCCAACGGCATCTTCGTGGTCCATCAGCTGACAGCACAGCAACGACGAAAATATATCACCGTCGGGATTAATGACGTCAGCATTCAACTACAACTGGACTGTGCTTCGGATATAACCGTGATCTCCAAAGCGAACTGGGAACAAATTGGCAGCCCCGAAACAAAACCACCATCTCAGGAGGCCCGATCAGCTTCGGGTCAGCTGTTGCAGCTTATCGGCGAATTCAACTGTGGCATTTCTCTCAGAGGAGTTCTTCGTACAGGTACTGTTTTTGTTTCGGCTACTAACAATTTGAACCTTTTAGGCCTCGACTTCATCGATGACTTCAACCTTTGGGATGTCCCCCTGAGCACGATTTGCAACCAGTTGGTGTCAACAAGCGAGACTGAACGGTTGACTGCATGCTTCCCAAATTTATTCGCTAAATCGTTAGGATGCTGTTCTAAAGCGGAAGCAAAACTTTTTTTAAAACCTGAGTCTCAACCAGTATTTCGAGCCAAGCGACCAGTCCCTTTTGCTGCTCTTGAAACTGTTAATAAGGAACTGGACCGACTTGAGCGATTGGGCATAATCTCACCAGTAGAGTTCTCTGAATGGGCAGCACCAATTGTTGTTGTAAAGAAAAAACCCATTAACGGAGAACAATCGAAAATTCGAGTGTGTGCTGACTACTCAACTGGGTTGAATGACGTCATCGAAGCAAATCAATACCCTTTGCCTGTGCCCGAGGAAATTTTCACTAAACTTTCCGGTAGCATCGTATTTTCACACATCGATTTTTCTGATGCCTACCTACAGGTCCCAGTGGAAAGAAACTCGCGTCGATATCTAACAGTAAACACCCACCGTGGTCTATTCGAATTCAACAGACTGGTTCCTGGCGTTAAGTCTGCTCCTGGATGTTTTCAAAAAATTGTAGAATCCATGGTAGCAGGGTTGGAAGGAGTCGAAGTGTACTTGGATGACCTCCTTGTTCACGGTCGAACCGCAGCAGAGCACATCAACCGCTTAGAGAAGCTTCTCGAAAGAATCCAGAACTGGGGCTTCACTCTAAGCCTAGAAAAATGTAAATTTGCCATGTCGGAAATACGATACCTGGGATTTATTGTCAATAGTCAAGGTATCAAACCAGATCCGGAAAAAACAGCTTCTATCTGCAACATGCCAGCTCCACATGATGTTAGCACCCTACGTTCTTTTTTGGGAGCCGTTAACTTTTATGCTAAATTTGTTCCTAACATGCACGATCTCAGAAGTCCACTGGATGCACTACTTCGGAAAGATGTCAAATGGAAATGGAGTCAAGAGTGTCAGGCTGCTTTCGATCAGTTCAAACAAGTGCTACGATCAGACCTTCTTCTGGCTCACTACAACCCTGAGTTGGAAACAATCGTGGCAGCTGATGCGTCTAACTACGGTGTCGGTGCCTGTCTAATGCATCGCTATGCTGATGGTAATATACGAGTTGTTTGCCATGTATCACGAACTCTGACCCCTGCGGAACGCGGATATGGACAAGTGGAAAAAGAAGCATTGGCGCTTGTTTATGGTGTTACAAAATTTCATCGTTTTATCTATGGCAGAAAATTTATACTACAAACCGACCACAAACCACTTGTGGCTGTTTTTGGATCCAAAAAAGGTATCCCGGTACATACTTCAAATCGTCTTCAACGCTGGGCCCTTACGTTGTTAACCTATGATTTCAATATCGAACATATCGCTACTCAAGAGTTCGGCTATGCGGACATGCTTTCTAGACTCATTGACCCCAAAACCAAGGTTGATGAAGATTTTGTGATAGCAGCAGTACAACTTGAAGATGATGTGAATGCTACGTTTTCTTCGGCAATGTCTGCAATTCCAGTCACTTTTAAGCATTTGCTCTCAGCGACCCAAAATGATAGAGTCCTACAAAAAGTTATACAGCAAGTTGAAAATGGATGGCCTAAGTCGTCAAGCAACTTGGATCCCGAAGTTCGTTCGTTTTTCCCAAAAAAAGATGCATTTTCGATGTCGCAAGGGTGTCTTATGGTGGGAGACCGAATAGTTGTTCCTGATTGCTTCCGTCAGCAAGTTCTTAATACGCTTCATCGAGGTCATCCTGGTCAAGAGAGGATGAAATCAATAATGCGATGTCACGTATACTGGCCAGGTATCGATTCAGATGTGGAAAACTACGTCCATTCTTGTAAATCGTGTGCAGCTGTCGCTAAAGCTCCAACAAAAACATTGTTGTCTTCATGGCCACGAGCTATTCATCCTTGGCAGCGTCTTCATATTGACTATGCGGGCCCATTTGAGGGGCACACTTTTCTCGTCATTGTGGACTCTCATAGTAAATGGCCGGAGATTATCAAAACATCCAATACGTCAGCGCAAGCAACTATAGATAATCTGTTCGAATGTTTTGCTCGCTATGGCCTGCCAGAAACTATAGTATCGGATAATGGAACCCAATTCTCCAGTGCTCTTTTCAAGAATTTTTGTGAAAGCTTTGGAATTGTTCATATCCGTACAGCTCCATATCATCCTCAATCAAACGGCCAGGCCGAACGATTTGTGGATACCCTAAAGCGCAGCCTTCGCAAAATAATGCCCAGCACAGGAAACTCGATTGCCAAATCACTGCAAATATTTTTATCAACATATCGAAGCACTCCTAACAAATCGGCACCAGAAGGTAAATCCCCAGCGGAGATCCTGATGGGGAGGAAACATAGGACAATGTTGGATCTACTGAAACCCAAGAAGTTTGATTCAGACCATCTGCATGTGGAGCAAGAAGTTCAAAACAACCAATTCAACAGGAAGCATGGGGCGCGGTTTCGAACTTTTAAAAAAGGTGATCACGTCTACGCCTCAACTATCAAGGCTGGGAAATTGGTATGGATGGAGGCTGTCATCATCGAGCGAATCGGGAACGTGATGTTCAACGTGTGGTTGAACCAACAGCGAAGACTCATCCGCTCTCATACGAACCAGTTGCGTGCTCGGGGGGACCATCAAGTCGAGGCCTTAGTACCTGAGGATCAGCGTGTATCGAGTAGGCTTCCGTTACATGTTCTACTTGGTGATTTCGGGTTGAGTAATTCTGAAGGCGAGGATGAATTACTGGTTCCAGATACACCGAAAACAGTGGAGCAGCTTCCTAAGGAAAAAAATCGTCCTGCTGTTCTTCTGAGAAGGTCAACAAGAATAAGGAGAATGCCGACTCGGTACAACCCATACTTCTATAAATAAAAGGGGAGGTGTTGGAACACTGGCAACACAGTGATAGATGCTTGAGATTGAGAAGTAGAGATGAAGAAGTTGAGCGATTCTATTAGAAGAATGATGTCGTGTGAATCTGAGCTCTTAGAATAAAAACCATTTAATTAGTATATTACCGTGCGCTATTTACTAAAAGTATCGATCCGTAATAGTTTATTTATTTATTTATTTGATCTTCGCAGATGGTTCACAGTACTTAAGGGGGGGGGGGGGGGGGGGTAGGGTCTAACACTTTCAAAAAATCGATTTTTTTATTTTTTTATTTTCTTATTGTAAAACATTTCAAGAATGTTGTGTCAAATTTTCAAGTCAATAGAAGCAAAACTGTAGAAATTATAGGCCTTTATCTCCTCCTATCTAATACTGCAAGAAAGCAAGAGCAGAAACTTCAAACGCGTTTTTCTCGAAAGCACATTTTTAAAATCCGTGGACATCGTCATTTGAAAACTACTTATCCGATTCTTTTCAAATTTGGAACATATTTTCTACATATAAAATACCAGACCCCAACGTTTTTCTTTTTTGATTTTTTTTTACTTTGGGGAGATTTTACAGGTGAAAAATGGCGGATTTTTTCGTGAAAAATCGTAGTTTTTACTTCGAACAGCCACAAAAATTTCATAAAAAAATTTTTAAGTTAAATAAAAACGTTGGGGTCCAGAAAAACATCTATTAAAAATATTTTGCTCTGATTTTTTGACTTCAGATGATTCTGTGCTGAGATACAGTGTCCACCGTAAATCCTGTTTTCTAAAAGGCATCCTCGAAAATGCTCCGTCACCGGCTCATTTTTCAATATTTTTCTACGAAAAAATTACTAAATGTTCTTTTAACAATGCTTTGTATAATGCAAAAAATTTGAATACATTTGTTTGAACGATAGCTCTAGAAAAAAAATCGTGAAAATGGTGTTTTTTTTATACCCGTTAGACCCTACCCCCCCCCCCTTAAACAATTAAAAAGCTATCCTATTCTAGATTTAAACACATTCTTGGAAATATAAAAATCGAAATCACTGACTACTTCATTAAAACGAGCACAACATGTATCTAAAGGATTGTTTTGACCATACTGGGTTCGTCGAACGGCAAGCCTGAAGAAATCCAGGGATCGAGTTGTTCTCACAGGAGCATTGAAGGGTAACAACGATAACGAAATAAAAAGCCGTTGCAGGAAGACGCGCCTTGATGCCAGCGTCGGCAAATTTAGTAGCAAGCAGCGTTGTTCATAAGGCGGGAGGTCAGATGAGTCGTTCCATGGAAGTTGTCGTAGAGCATATCTAATAAAGCATCGTCGTATCCTCTCTATCCTATTCGACTGTACCGCTTTATATGGAGCCCAAATTTGTACCCCGTACTCGATAATGCTGCGCACAAGAGCACAATACAGGGCTTTCAAACTATAAAAGTCATTAAAGAATTCCGTGTTTCGACGAATGAAGCCAAGGACCGCAAAACCTTTCGCTATCGTTGAGGAGATATGTTGTGAAAAATTGAGCTTGCTATCCAGGGTGATTCCAAGGTCCTTGACGACTAATGTGCGGCTCAAAACGATCGTTGACATTTTATATTCAAAGTTGATAGGATTTCGTTGACGAGTGAACGAGATGGTAGTGCATTTGGCAATATTCGGAGCCATACCGTTGTGATGACACCAAGCCTGAAGAAAATCGATGTCCTTTTGAAGTGCGCAGCAATCTACTAGAGATGAAATTGTACGGAAAATTTTAAGATCATCGGCGTAGAGTAAATTTTCCTACTCAAGAATGGCGCCTAAGTCGTTGATGAAAATAAGGAAGATCAATGGTCCTAAGTGGCTCCCTTGAGGAACACCAGATGTGATCTCGAATGGTGTCGAGTTCACTGCACCGAGTCGTACGAAAGCAGTTCGGCCTTTCAAATATGAATGAATCCATTTACAAATCCAACTAGGAAGACCTAGACGACGCATTTTTTCTACAGCCAATACGTGTGGCACCTTATCAAAGGCCTTGCTCAAGTCAACATACACGGCGTCGACTTGCTGACGTTTGTCCAGTCTCCTCATTAACTTAGAAACGTACGTCATGAGGTTGGTGGTCGTAGATCTGCGTTGCATAAATCCATGTTGATTTTCTGAGATAGTGTGACGTACAGATTGGTACAGTGAATCATAGACAAAGCTCTCGAACAATTTCGGAAAACAACTCAGAATCGATATCCCGCGATAGTTTTCCACCTGGTGTATGCTTCCAGATTTGTGGATTGGAATTATAGATGCAGTTTTCCATGCATCTGGAAAAATGCCCTCCATTAACGACTGGTTGAAGATAATCGAGAGAGGAATCGATAAGAAATCCGCGCATTTTTTGACCAGGAAAGGCGGAATGCCATCAGGGCCAGGTCCTTTCGTTTCATCCAAAGCAGCTATCTTACGAAGAACGTCATTCGGCGAAAAACTCAGCAGGCTAAGATTGAAATCTCGACTCTGCAAGCTACTCAGGTATGATTCAGACAAAGGTGTTGAGTTATTACTTAGCACGCTTTGAAAGAATGACGAGAATAGATTTGCAGCATCATACGGCGTCTCGGCAGTTGCGTTGTTGAATCTGATGACTTGAGGTACTCCTTGAGCACCTTTCCGTTTTCTTACGTACGACCAAAAAGATGCTGGATCAGTCCGGGCGTTGTTCTGAATACGATTCATGTAATCACAAAAACTAGATACATGTAAAGAGTTGTATGCGCTCTCTAAGTCACGTATTTCGTTCATGCGATCCATAATGTTGTGCGATATATAATGTTCTAAATATATTTTACTGACTGAGATTAGATCGGTTCAACACGCCAAAAGTTATAACGATTTTAGCTTGTAGTGTCAAATTGACACTCCTAGCGCTGAAAGGGGATGAATAACACGAGAGTGTTAAAATCCCAGAAAAACAAAAAACAAAATCCTAGTGCTGATTAGGGGAAATGAAATCTGATGCGGATGAGGGTTATAAACGATTCCACCGATTTACACGCGTTTTCCCTTGACCAAATTTTGACCGTACCACCCTTTTTTTCCTTTATTTGGTTATGACCGAAGAAGTTTATAAAAACTGTTGACGGTTCCTAGACAGAGTTACAGTTCCAGGGTTGTGTGTACTTATGTAATATGTAGGGGAGAGTGGGGTATCGTGGGCCATGGGGAATCGTGGGCCACTTTTAATATCTCCGATGTGTGTTAAGATAAAAATCTCAAACCAACTGTCTTCGGCGTCGCTTTGCGTGAGCATGTATTCCTATATGTTGTTGACTGAAATATGTATCATATGCTTCTTTTATTTATCAAGCTAAAAAAAGTTAGAAAAATTTACTTACATAATTAAAAAAGCACCCGCTAATTTCATCGATGGGGAACCTAAAGTGCATAACAAAAACATGCTCATACGCTTATGATCTTAGTTTTGTTATGATCTTTCACGTGGAAAAGGAATTTTTGATGAATCATCAATAAGTCACACAAACGCAACCAATTTGCAAATCATAGCTTGTGGGGAATCGTGGGCCACACATCTTAAATCACCTATATTTTTATGTTTTTATACACATTCAGAACTAAAAATACTTTTCACCTATCTGCAAAGTTTTCTTAGCCAAATGAAGAGTTATGAAACATATTTTGTCCATCCTATATAAAATATTTTGCCAAAACGTTCGCGAGCCAGGTTTTGGAATTTATGCGATCATACACAGCTCTCTTTTTTATTTCATCATCTGAAATTGCTTTTAAATAACGAAATGAATTAAGAAATCAAAGTTTGGGTCAACTCATAAACTTTGCATGTTATTTGGTCAATTTGGATTTGGTGGCCCACGATTCCCCACCATTTTTCAAAATCCAAAAAATATTGCTTTTCTTCAAACAGTCAGAATTTGGGGAAAATAACTTATTGAAAAATTTAAAAAATACCTTATGATACCTTGGAAATGTAGAAAACCATACCATTTTTTATGTTCATTTTATCTTTTATAATAAAGAAGTTATGGAACAACGAAAAAAAGTGGCCCATGATTCCCCACTCTCCCATACTTAAATTTAAAACACTTCCGTTGCTGCCGTAAGGATAAGAAGAAAGTCTTCAAGTTTTGTGGGGTGTTAGTTGAATAGTTGAACTGATTTTTTTGAAAATTTCATGGGAAAATACCAACCCAGACAGAGATGGCAGCTGGTCAAAGTTATAGGCGAGTGCGCTGCTTCATGGGATTTTATTCTTTTTTGAACGCAACTGTATATTGGTTTTAGTCAGGAGTTTCAAATTCTTTTAACTCATAATTGAAGAACGCAATCCAGTAAATTCGAAAAAAAAAGGAAAAGGGTACTGTTCTTCAACATAAATATATAAACTGTAACACTTAAACCAATAATATATGTTAGTCTTAATAGTTAAATTATGAAAGGCTTTCTAAAGTATGATTTCCATTTCGTTAGGGGTAAAGTGCGCATATGTGTGTACCCATACGCGTCATTAAACGTTTATTACGTGCAGGTATTGATTTATGTGCCCCCATAAGTTTCAAACAGGTAAAAACACTTTTATTTTACTTCACAGATTGAAAAGTGTATTGCTACGCGCCGTGTTGCCAGATATACTGACATTCTTGTGAAAAGTTTATTAAATCTTTATAAAATTCAGGAATATCAAATATTTTCGTTTATATTAAGGTAATGTTTTCCATTTTAACACAGAAATTTTCTTTTAAAATATTGTGATGAAAGTTGTAAATAAATTTAAACAAATATGAAACTTGCTTAAAGATAAGCGGACATGGCGCGCTTTGCCCCGTCTCGACATTTTTATTCAAAGTCGCTCAAATAATATAAAGATTTTTAAATTAGGAAATTTTTGTTTTGTGATGAATGTAAAGACCCATGTTCATCATTAAACAGATGACAGGTGTTTTTTTTTTTTGCTTTAAGATGCCGTAATTCCTTACGAGAAGTTGAAAAAGTGCAAGAAAAACTCCTAAAAAAATTTATTTTCGTTTTTCGTCAAATTTAGGTGATATAAAAAAAAAACTTAAAAGGTCCACAAATGTTTATGAACGCATAAAAATGTGAATAGAACAAACTGGAATTTTCAGAAATGTTTAAAAATCTTTGATTAGTGAAATACTGATTATGGCGCATTTTGCTCGTCCTGCCATTTTGTACCTAGTTCCTGTATATTTTTTCAGAAGCCCGAAAGACTACACTCCAATGAATTCTTTTCAATTCAAAACTTACTTCTAATTTACTGTTTGGGTACAAGATCAACGCTATTTACTAAATTGTATTCATAACTATTTCAAACGTCAACAATTTCAATTTTCTCTCATTTTACCACTAAAATAAGTAAATTGTGTTTGTCAATAAAAACGCTTAAATTTTCAAAGATGCTGTTAGTAAACAACTTCTAAAAGATGTGCCTATGTTCCACTTCGGCATAAAAAATTAATATTTTTTCCCCGACATAAATTTTGGGCATCCTTCACCGGGAAAAAATATATCACCCCATGCTCAGTTCATCATAAATCTTGTTTAATGTTCCAATTAAAACGATGAGCAAAAATCATATCAATTTTATATGCGCCCATTTTCGATGGCTGTTATCCATAAATTACCGGGACCTAGTTTATTAATCGAAAAGCAATTTTCTCACCGAAATAACTTCCAACCTTCGGTCGAGTCGAGATTGAACGCCATTCACTTGCTCGAGAAGCCATATTGCTATGCCATGCAGCCAAGGAGCATGTACCGGCACACCTAAAAAACCACTTTTCTCACAAAGATGTGAGAACATACCAGCTACTTACCCACCACAACACGTAGTGGATTTTGTGTATTATTTTTCCAATCGCCAAGGAATAGGAAACGAAAAAAATATAAGTAATCCACTCGGCTATCGACTACCACCTTTTTATCGCGCACTTTACCTTGAATTGGAGACTGCCAAAGAAACCAAAAATATAAAAAAGGGAAACTAAAACGAGAAACATCTAACCGCATGTTAGGTTCTCTGTTCTACCGATCGCTAATTGAATGCTTTATGACTCGCTGGCTGAAGCTTGGCTTCGAGAAACTTGGGCTAGGCGCTTTGAAAACATAAAAAAATGGGTATTGGCTTTTGTACATTCTCGGAAGAAACCTTCCCACAGAGCTAACTACATCATCGGAACTAGAAAATAAGGATATTGATTTTGATCGGTTTTACTACTACCCGTAAGTCGATGTGAGAGTGATTTCGTGCCTAGAAGGTGTAAGGTAATAAATACATTTGGTTTTATTTGGTACGAAAGAAACAGTTCCATTTTTTAGCGTGTAGGAAATAGCAGAGCCTTACATTGTTCTATAAAGTCGTTTGCGAACATTTCATGTTGAAAAAAATTTCACGTTAAATCTATGGATATATTATTCAAAACGATTCAAATATACAGATTGAAAAAATGAAAAATAGTAGATTTCCTTGGAGAAAAAAATTACCGATATTCAAAACTCGTGCAGCAATTATACACAGCAAAAAATTTCTAAAAGTATACGCAATCTAAAATACGAGTGATCTACTTTTTGACCAGTGTAATTCAAAACTGATGTAATTTTACACTCTTTTTGATCTATTTTTGAATCGTTGGTATAAACTTAATTTTGTTTGATGTATGTTTACACTAGGATTGGTCGATCTTGGATCGATCCTTAGAGGATCGATCTTTTCAACTCCGATTTTCGATTTTTTGGATCGATTCTTCATTCAGGAAAAGATCGATTAGATCAGTTTATTTTCGATTCGATCTTTCGATCTTTTTCTCTCATTTAGGGGAAATAAGAGCATAATGGCCACATTAAGGAGGACGCTTATTTAACCATATAAAACAGCTATAATATGTGAGTTTCATCATTGTTTCGTGTTCAGACACTAAAAAAGTCAATTTCCTAACTAAATGAAACTTGAAAAAAGTAGACATAAACGTCTCAAAATGCATTTTAAATTTTTGTACCGAAATCTGAAAATCAGTCACTGTAGGGGCACCATAGGCACCATCAATCGGGGAAAGATGAGCAATTTCTGCCGTAGAATCTAGCAGCGAATTGAATTTGATGAAGTCAATTGAATTATACACTTGGCTTATTTACATCTGACGATTTACCTATTGATAAGGTGTCAGAGAGATAATCAGAAAACTCGAGTTCGATTCCTGGTCGAGGCAATTTTTTTTTTCATTTAGCATTCATGATTTTAGAAATTTTCGATTCATTTCAATACAATTTTGCAAAGAATTAGCAAGAATTTGCTAATCTTAAGAAATAACAGCGATTTAAAAAAAATTAATTTTTTTTTCTGCATATTTTGTTTGATAACTCCTATAAACATTAGACAATCTTAATAAAAATACCTTGCAATAATTTCGTTTAATCTCTTGAATATTTCTTGTCAGTACATTTCTTAAAAGCGGTTCCGAGATTTTTGGATTTTGATTGGTGTTGATTTTTAACACTTACTCCGGTTCACATTACATAAAAGCGCCTAAAATTTTATTCTTCGCATATGTAGAAGGATTAAACAAATTTGAAATGTTGTGTCTTTTTTTGCATATTTTTTAATAAAAAGCAGTTTCCTCTTTTGTTACAAATGGAAAAGATCGATTAATCGGGGATCGATTTTTAAGCTTCGATTTTTTAGATGGATCGATCCCAGAACCGTTCATCTGAATCGATCTTGTAGATCGATCTTTTCCCGAAGATCGAACAATCCTAGTTTACACGCCCTGATCTAAAAAATATATCTCAATATAAAATTACATCGAAAATAATGTAAAACACGACAGATCCATTGTTTTCCTTTTTTTTCGAGGCATAAATTGTTCTGTTTTTATCCGAGATGGTGGTTTATTGTACGCATGGGTGGCAAAACTCCTCCGATCGGCTTGTCCAGTGAAAGAGAGTGCAATTTTTTTCGTCTGCTCCCCCAATCGGTGCGGGGAGAGATAAATCGCACTGAAATGAAGAGTGAGATTGTCAACACATAAGAGTGAGCGAGAGTATTCATATCCGCTGATGAAGAGAATTCCCTTCTCCGGAAAAATCTGTTGCGCAATGTGCTGAGGAGAATTCGAGAGCTAACTCAGTTTATTCTTGGTACGTTCACGAGAAAAGATGCTTCTTTCCTAATCAAAGCTCCCAGCGGTGTCCTGATGTTCTAGAAGCCGTCCTGATATTAATTGCAATTGATTTTGCAATGAAAACAGTTTAACCTCTTAAACCAATGGTAATCTTTGGTTCAGATTATATTTGAAGGGTGTTTTTCGGTATAAACTAAAAGCCACCTCACTTCATATCTCTTCTGCTGCATAAATTAAGGCGTATACTGCACCGCTATTTCGCCTTAATTTATGCAATCTAAGAAGAGCTGCATTTCATTTCCACCAATCTACTGGGGTCCTGAAAAATCCTGGTTTTTGTTCTTCGCGGTGTCCTAATTTTTTGATGAAACCACCTGTCACCTCTTCTTCGAACGCTACCTCTTGCAAAAAAAAAAATCAAAACAGCTAACAGCAGTAGGCATGGTAGCGGAGTAGAAATTATATATTATATTTTTTCTACGTTGTGTGGTGGGAGTCTAAATATTTTTTTCCTTCTTTACTCTGAGGTGTATGACTAAAACACAGGGCGCTCTTTGTTTAGAATTCTCTTTCTCCCACTCGGATGCAAATGCTCTCACACTTGCCGTCCGAGTCACTTACAGCTCGTGTAAACTCGGGTAACGAGTGGAGCACGATCAGCGAAAGAGGATTACACTCGGAAGCCGAACTGAAAACAGTGATGGTTACTCCCGGCTCTTTGTTGTTTGAGAAGAGCCGACCAACCCTGAGAATTACATTAAAAAATGGTAGGTTATAGTTATAGACGAAATGAAAAAAATGGAACTTAAAATTCTCTTTCGATTGCAGGAATTGCAGTTGGTTCAAGAGCCGAATCAATGTTGAATGTTTCTAATGTTTAGGGGATTCCGATTACTATGCTGTTCCGGAAGGATTCAAGAATGCTGCCTGACGCTGATCGGCAAAACATCGCCCTGCTGGGGATCATCGGACACAACCACAATTCCAGTTGCCAATGATGGTGGATGTTTTTTGAGTTTGCAGTGTATCGGCAATATATGTTAAATAAAATGACACATGTGGCGTATTTATTCATAAACAACACCCAAAATCTGATTATTTAAAAAAGATTTGTAATATTAACCGTAATATGTTTTGAAATTTACATCATTGTGTATTTTTACACAATGTCATTCGGTTGGTTTGGTTTATGTCATTCGTTTTCGTGCATTGTTTTCGATCTAAATTTACACGCCTCAAAAATTACATTGTTGAGAAAAGTACACCGTGTTAGAATTTTATATCAAAATCGATGTTCCGTTTTCGTGCATCGTTTTCGATCTAAATTTACACGATTTTTTCTTGCTGTGTAGTTCTAGGAGACCTTAAAAGACACTGTAATGATTTGAAAACATTTAAAATTTTTTTAGAAGTAATAAAAGTGAAGTTCTGAAAAGCAAAATGATAGTCAATTTTGGAACCATGAATTTTTAAAGAACTCTATTCAGAGTTTTTCTAGATAACTGATTATGCCTATACCCATGATTCATCAATAACTATCTTCGGCTCTTCAAGCCTCTTATTAATCAAGTAATCAATTAATTGGAAAGTGGTTTTGAAATTCTCTTATTGCCTTAAACTTTTTTTTGCTGAGATATGAAAATTTGAATCAAATAGGATAGAATGGAATGGGATTTAAAAATAATTAAGAATTTGGAAATTTAATTTAAACAATAATTTCATATCATCTAAAGACAGAACAAGTTTATTTTATTCTTGTATGTATGTATGTATGTATGTATGTATGTATGTATGTATGTATGTATGGTAGCCACCTTGGGTGCACGGTCGTTCCGCAGTTGTGGTCAAGGCTTCATCAACAAGTCACCGTAGGTTACCGTATATCCAGTTAATAACTGCTGGATGAGACGTTCAAGGGAATGGATTCGTTAGTAGAGTTACTTACTGTAGGGTTCTGAGTTAGTCGTGTAGGGTGGATATTATTTCAGTTTTAAACAGTTTATTAAGAGCGTGAATTTGCTACCACTGATGGGTAACCTATTTTGAGCGTGTAGGAGAAAAATCCAACGGAAGTCAGTTCCCGTTAGAGACCGAGCAGTAAAGAGGTGATTTGAAAGTGTCCACAAAATTGCGACGAGGATTCAACGAAACGGATCCAAAAAGGTAACCGAGTGAATAGTGATGAAAACCGTGATCACTAATTAAGTGAGTGAATTTCCTGGGCTGCTTATTCGCACGAGATATATGTTTTTCTGAACGCAAAGCGTACCGGTAAAATTTTAAAGATGGCTGTTCGGAAGCCATTCACTGATGAATTTTGCTTTTGAAATTGAATTGGCGTTCAAGATGGCCGCTTCGAAAAGTGTTAGAAATTTAAAAGAAAAGAAAATCGACCAACGCGGATTTTGGTAAGAGAACGTGAAAAGAAAAGTGCGATAGTTTATTTTTATTTTAATTCGACCAAAATTCAAATATTTTGGTAAGAGATCGTTGCCAGTAAGCGACGATATGTTTAGTTCGACCAAATCCAAGGGATTTGGTAAGAGATCGTTGCCTGTAAGGGACGATATTTCTATTTCGACCAAAGTTAAAGGACTTGGTAAGAGATCGTCTCCGGTAAGGGATGATATTTCACTTTCGACCAAAATGCAAGGGATTTTGGTAAGAGATCGTTGCCGGTAAGGAACGATATTTCTATTTCGACCAAATTTGAACGACTTGGTAAGAAATTGTCTCCGGTAAGGGATGGTATTTCTATTTCGGTCAAAATCCAAGGGATTTGGTAAGAGATCGTTGCCGGTAAGGGACGATAGTGCTGTTTCGACCAAAGTTGAGTCACTTGGTAAGAGATCGTCTCCGGTAAGGGATGAAATTTGCAGTGTTCGGCATCGCTAACTGAAAAATTAGCGCCGCTAAATCAATCGCTAACTCATACAAAGTTAGCGATCGCTAATTAAATACGCTAAATTTGTCAAAAAAGTTATCGCTTTAAGCTTAAAGCGCTAATCGCTAACTGTTTATTTACCAACATTAAGGCCGGAACAAATATCAAATTTTTCTTTAGTCACGCACTTCCCCCTTTCGATTTTTCCAACTCCCCAAGGAGGAATTAATGAAGTTTCAAGTATTTAATTTAAAATTAGATAAATTGATCGTATTTTCATAAAATTATATGAGCAAAACCAAAACTGTCAAAGATAGGAGTTTTAACGAGTCTCTTTGTTCTATAACAAACAAACGATTTTTGAACAATTAAAGAAAGAGCAAAAGAACAGAATGTGGAAAATTAGAGCTATATCTCTCTTTTTTTTTTAAGTTAAATTTTGGTTAAAAATTTACTCGACTTATCGGTTTTGTGCAAAGTAGATAGTATGCAATTTTGTTGCAAATATTCTTTTGTGCAATTCATTTTTTTTTGTTTTGGCATTATCTTACATAATCCTCATTTAAAATCTAAAACCTGTTTTCCCCTTTTTCAAATTTGCAGGAGCATTGTCAAACGTGAACATTTACACAATTTCTATTTGAACTTAAAACGAAGGCTACAATAGTGATTTCATCTTATTTTTATTTGAACTGATCTGTAAAATCTCTAAAAAACTATATTGTGAAAAGTAAATAGCTCAACCACTTGAAAACAAATGCTGATGAAGAGATGTTGAAAATAGTGTTATATTGTTTACCACCTTTTATTGTTATCTTCTTCTGTAAAAATTGCAAAAAAAGTGCTTAAAGAGAGAAAAATTACACTAAATACATCTTTCCTCTTACTCTAGTACGCATTCCTCCAATGAATCCAATTAAGTCATCAGAATGATGCACAATATCACTTTGACTTGATTAATGAAAAAAAGTTTATTCTATCACTAAGAATTCGAGAGATTGATACAAATATATGAGAGTTAGCGGTCTTCAATTAGCGGAACCAAAAAATAGCGGAACTTTTCAATTCGCTGAATCAATCCAAACTTAGCGGCAAAATTAAACCGCTAACAAAAAGTTAGCGGACTATCTAGCGAATAGCGGATTAGCGCTTTTGTGCCGGACACTGGAAATTTGTATTTTGACCATATTTCAATGGATTTTGGTAAGAGATCGTTGCCAGTAGGGAACAATATTGAACGACCAATGTTTTTGTGATTTGGTAGGAGATCTTTGCTAATAAGAAAGATACGTTTATTTCCACCATTATCCATAGAATTTGAAAGGTGATTTTTTTGGCATTGGTGAGCAATTCATATCAGTAGAAAAGAATAAGTTCAAGACCAAGGTTAAGTGGTACTTGCGTCAAAGAGAATGGACAGAACGAATGGAAAGTAATGTTCTTTTCTTTCCGCTATTTTTAGATGGAGTAATATCGTCCACTACCGATGTTTAAATGCGAGCAGATTGAAGGCTCAAGACTGTCCGAGGAATGGATCGAATGGAAAAGAGCGCTTCAATTCTATTTTGACGCAGCAGGAATAGTCGACCAGAAAACAATGCGAGCGAAGATGCTGCACTTCGCAGGACCTCAGCTTCTAAGAGTGTTTGGCAGCTTAGAGGGAACTGAAGAATTTTCAATGGTACTTCTTGATACACCATGGTACGATAAAGCCATAGAGTGTTTGGACGGATACTTCAGTTCATACAGACAAGATGTTCTCGAAAGACACAAGCTTCGGAAGTTGAAACAGTTGCAGAACGAACGTTTCGCTCACTTCATACTACGAGTACGAGAACAATTAAGCTATTGTGGATTTGACAAGCATCCAGCAGAAATTCGAAAGGTGCTCGAAGAGATCATGATGATAGATGTAATCGTAGAAGGATGTGCCTCTCTGGAGTTACGTCGTAAGATCTTGGCTAAGGATTACACACTAATGGAAATAGAAGCTTTAGGAGAGTCCATTGAAAGCGTTCGGATGCAGGAAAGAGAGTTAGCTGGTGCAAGCTGGAGCAAAGTGAAGTGGGAGTCAATAAGATTACCCTTGGTAAAAGGAATTACAACCGTGGTGAAATTCAACAAATGTCAGCCAGTGAAAGGCCAGCGGTTAGTAATTGTTACGCCTGTGGAAAACCAGGGCATTATGCCAATGCCGCTTAGTGTAAAGCGAAAGGAAAAGTGTGCCGTAAATGCAAAATTACTGGCCACTTTGAAAATGTATGCAGGAAGAAATCTGCCAGTAAGGGACCTCGTACATCGGCTTCCGTCAAACGGATTCGAACGGTAGAAGACGTTTCATCGCCGGGAATAGCAACAAAAGAAAACATGGTTGATGTCGAGAAAAAAGTTTACTACACTTTTTACGGTGGAGCGTTGAGCTTGACATTCTAGTTGAGTCAGGCTCGAATGCGAATCTCATTACTGGCAAAACATGGGAGGTACTCAAGGCAAACGAAGTGGTCTTGAAGAAACTACAGAAAGGCAGTAACAAGATACTCCGAGCGTATGGATCCCAGACGCCATTGGAGATTTTAGGTTCGTTTGAAGCTATTATTGAAATAGCGCATCGCTCAGCGGTAGCAGAATTCCTAGTGATCACGAATGGACAACGGGACTTGCTGGGGGACATTACATCCAAGGCCCTGGGCATACTTAAAATAGGGATAGACGTGAATGCATTCGTACAGAACGAAGTCAACCAGCCTTTCTCAAAGATTAAGGGAGTTCAGGTACGAATCCAGGTGAATCCGAAGGCAGTACCTGTGTTCCAACCAGTTCGCAGAATTCCTATTCCGTTAGAAGATGCAGTAAACAAGAAACTGGATGAACTTCTGGCAAGAGACATAATAGAGCCTAAGAAAGGATCAACCACGTAGGTTTCACCATTGGTAGTTGCTACCAAAGCAAACCAGGACATTCGTCTGTGTGTTGACTTGCTACGCGTGAATCAAGCTGTGATTCGTGAGCATCACCCGATGCCCATCATCGAGGACGTCATCGCGAAGATTGGAAGAGGGGAAGTATTTATTTCTCATCGAGGCTTGTATCACTTCAAACGTATGCCGTTTGGCTTGGTTAATGCGCCAGAGATATTCCAATGAAACATGGACGAAATACTGGCGGATTGCGAAGGGGCGTATTGGTACCTCGACGATGTAGGCGTCGTAGGTACCACCGTTGAGGAGCACGACGCACGTTTGGAAAAGGTACTCTAAAATGTATTGTTTTTTTTTTATTTTGATTATTCTCGAATAAAGTTGAATTAATGATAGAAAAAAAATGGTTTAATTGTATTTTCTGGTTTTAGATACTCCAACGATTTAAAGAAACAGGAGTAGTACTGAATATGAAGAAATGCAAGATACGAGTAACACAGTTTGATTTTCTTGGTTACCGAATAAGTATTAAGGACATTCGACCGTCAACTGCTAAACAAGAAGCGATTATGTCATTCCGTAAGCCAACTAATGACAGCGAAGTTCGAAGTTTTCTTGGCTTAGCGAACTACATGGCCAAATTCGTACCAAATTTAGCCACCATCGACGAACCACTTCGGAAGCTGTTACATAAAGAAACAAGATTCGTGTGGGGTCGAGAGCAAGAATTAGCATTCCATGAAATAAAAGCGATAATATCGTACGCGGGATGTCTAGGTTTTTACAACATTGCGGATCAAACTAGTGTAGTTGCAGACGCAAGCCCATATGCTTTAGGAGGTGTGTTTATTCAGACCAATGCTGATCAAGAATTCAGGGTCATTTGTTTTGCCTCCAAATCATTAACTGATACTGAAAAACGGTATTGCCAAACTGAGCGAGAGACTTTGGCACTTGTTTGGGTAGTCGAACGTTTTTAAATCTACTTGATTGGCAGGGAGATCGACCTCATTACCTACATCACGTCCGTGTGCTCGTATCGAACGTTGGGTTCTACGGTTACAGGGTTTCCGGTACAGGGTAGTTTTCACTAAAGGAAAAGATAATATAGCGGAGGCCCTGTCACGCCTCACGAGCGTGTCTCCTCAACCGTTTTACCCAGCTGAGGAATTGACGGTTTGTGAAATAGGTTCGGCTGCTGCAGCAATGATTGCTTTGCGATGGAGCGAGATAAAATATGCGAGTAAAGGGGACGAAGAGATACAACAGATAGTAAAGGTATTGCACTCAGAAGATACAGTCCAGCTACCTCTTCCATTCAGATTAATTGCTACAGAGCTATGTATAGTTGATGGCGTACTAATGCGAGGAGATCGAATAATAATTCCTCATAAATTACAACAGCGAGTGTTGCAGCTAGGCCATGAAGGGCAGCCTGGCGCCAGAATCATGAAAGAATATTTACGGGAAGAATCATGAAAGAATATTATGTATTCTAATGATAATTTATTACTAAGCAAAAAAGAAGATCGATGTATCATGTTGATAATCGATCTGTAATCATAGAAAATTGTACTCCAAAATCCAGAGTGAAACACGAGGTTTTGTTTACATCTTACCGAACAGCACATTAGAGGAGGGTGATTTGTCCAAAATTCGATGGGGGCATTTTGATTGGACATTTCTTTTGAATGAATTTTCAGCTTATCATAAAACAATAATTTTGAGCAGTTTTTTTTACAAATTGACTAGCTGATCCCATACGAACTCCGTTTCGCTTTCAACTTGGAATATGTCATGAACAGTTTGAATGAAAGTCAATTGCAAGGCATTTTCCAGATGCACTTCTGAATTCATTGTTAAGTAATAATTGCAAAAATATTGGACGATCACTTCGTCTGTCGTCTGCTACTAAATTTGGGGAATCAAAAACCACGTGTATGAATTTCGACTTAATCATTGCATAACAACGCAATTATTGCCAAAAAGCTGAACCCCTTTCGGTGGCTTTTTATACAACCTTCGATATCTGGAATCGATTGCCCTTCCCTCAAAAATCCCGTGTGCAAATTTTCAAATTAATCCATTGTTTTATAACGTCAATATTGCTAAAAACAGTGAAAAATTAATTTATATGGACTACCTCTTTTGTCGACCCCTTGCGAAACATCTGACATCTGAAATCTATTGCCCGTCCCTGAAAACTACCGTGTGCAAATTTTCATATCAATCCTATGTACATATAAGACCGACGATACTGCAAAAAGATTGAAAGGTTTATATGGACGACCCCTTTGCCGGCCCCTTAAACTGAATTGAATACCTGAAATCCATTGCTCGTCCCTCAAAACTTTCGTGTACCAATTTTCGTCTGAATCCAATGTATAATAACGACAATATCGTATCAACAGTGAATAGTTAACATGGACGACCCCTTTGGCCGACCCCTGATTTTAGTTTGGATAAGTGAAATCAGTTGTTTGTTTCTAATTACTCCTATGTGCACATTTTCATCCCAATCCGATGGATAAAAACGACAATATCAATAAGATACTGAAAATTTGGACGACCCCTTTAGCCGGCCCCTTACACTGAATTTGATACCTCAAAACGATTGCACGTCACTCAAAACTATCGTGTACCAATTTTCTTCTGAATACGATGTATAATAACTTCAATATCGCATTAACAGTGAACAGTTAATATGGACGACCCCTTTGGCTGTCCCCTTACACAAAATTTGACACCTGAAATCGATTGCTCGTCTTTCAACACACTCACGTGCAAATTTTCAACACAATCCGACGAAAAATAACGTCAATATCGTGAAAACAATATTTGTCTTGTATGGACGACCCCCTTCAGAAGGGTTCATCCGAAAATCTGAAAACATTTTTCATCCTTCCTGGTCCTAATGAGTATCCATGCCAAATTTCAGACCTCTAGCTCTTAAGACGACTGAGTTTATAGAGGACAAACAAACAAACAAACAAACAAACAAACAAACAAACAAACATACAGAAATTGCTTTTTATATATAGGGGAGAGTGGGGATACTTGATCCCCTTTTCTTATTTTCACCATATCTTTTTGGAAAAATTTAGCAACTCGCCATCTTTGACATTTTCTGACAGCTTGTAACTTCAAGTTTCTATGCTCCAAAAATTAGAACGATACTTGAACCCGTTGATGAACTACAAGCATTTTCGTGGGAGTAAAAAAATTGCGATTTTTCTGAAGTTAGGGGAGACTTGATCCCCTATTGAAGGAGACTTGATCTTTTATTCAGGAAGGCCTAATCCTTGTATAAAAATCAAACAAAACCCTACGATAGAATGTTAATTGACTATTTTGATCATGTTTGTTCTCATTTTCCAACTTATAGCAGACATAAGAAGAAAATTCTATAACTTTGTCTCAACGCTAATAACATTGCATACTTAAAGGCACAATTTTTTATAATTAAGAGAAAATTAATTATTTTTGCTCTTTTCTTCAGACAATTGTTTGATAAATATCAGTTTTTGGATAAATATTAGTAATTTCGTAATCAGCAATCATAACGATCAATTCAGAAGAAGAATATGCCCTTTGGAAGGGGGATCAATTGTACCCAACTCTAGGGGATCAATTGTACCCATAATCAACATTTTAGAAAACTTTTTCTGAAAAAAGGTGAGAGTTTTCCATTGCTTTGAAAATATGGCATTATAAAGTTCATTTTACGCTCGAACGATTGATACATTGGAACATATATTTTTTCATAATTTTCCCATGTAAGGAACATTTTAAAGTGATGAAAAAAGATCTTCAAGTTACATTTTGTGAAATTTTTCAAACAAAGTTCAATTACTCAAACAATTATTTTGTTAAAATTTTTTAAACTCCAAGCATTGTTATTTTGCTCATTTTGGCACATTTTTCTAGAACATTTGATCTTTGTAAGACATTCCAGTTTCGAGATATAGCTAAGGAATCAAGTATCCCCAGGGATCAAGTATCCTCATTCTCCCCTATAGATAATTTAAATACAGTTCCCCCACAATAATTAGTCACTTAACGTATCCTTTCAACACAAAATACTTGTTTATTCGAGTGTTAATTGACCAAAAATAAAGCTTTGCATGAATTTAAGTCATTAAATGCTTCCTCTTTGAGTTCAAATGTGTTTTTATTTTCAGTTTTGTTACAAAATAACATAATTTACCGAAACAGTCAGCGTTTTACAAAACCACAATTATGGGTCAAAATTGTAGACCGTAACAATTATTAGTCAAATTGCTCACAATTATTAGTCACATAGAAGTCCATGGCAACACCCGAATATCAACATGAAAATCATCGCGTTTCAGGAAAACATTCAGGGGCATTTTTTGATAGCATAAACTCAAGGGGCATTTGGGTTGAGCTATAGCAACCAAGAAATGTTTTGCTTTGCTAGCAAAACAGTGACCCATGATTGTGGGAAATTGGGTAGATGTTATAACAATTATGGGTCAATTTTATTTTGCCAATAATTTTGAAATTTCGCGTTTTTTTCGCTCAGTTTCATTTGGAAAACGTAAACTCGTCCTTTTTGCTTATATGAGACCTATTTATTTTGTTGGAATTTTTCAAATACGCGCATAAGGGGCTTAACGGTTTAAGATGTCAACCTTATAACATAGGAAATTTTTGCGATAGTTCAACAGATAATTATTAACATATGACAAAAACTATTCAAACAGCAATTTTACTGTTATCAAGCGCACCCATAATATTTTTAATGCATTTTGATGATATTATCGATAAACTAAAAATAGTAGTATGAAAAAATTTCTTTTAGTTTAGTAGATATCAGCAGTTCAAATGACCGGTGACTAATAATTGTGTGTGACCCATGATTGTGGGGGGACTGTATATTATTTGAAGAATTTAATGATTAAGATGTTTTAAGCAGTCACCTTGGCGTAAAAGCCTATTTCATTTGCTCATTGTTTACAACTCAAGTGAATAGCCACCATAAAATTTGATTTTATTGTTATTCACGTTTCATTGAATATATTTATTATTTTTATTTAAGTTATAAGATATTGATTTCCTTAATACATTCGTGTAAGAAGAATTGACATATTACTACACAAATCTTCAAAATCTTTAAAAATATTGTTTTTACCCTGCAAGGGCATTTTGGGCAGAACTACCCTATTACTGCCACAGATACATACCCATGCGCTCAATTTCTTTGTGTGATGCCCTGATGCATCCCCCCAGCCCCATGAAAACGACAATGATATACAGTGCAATTGATAAACGCAATAAATACAAGTTTATTTTATTTTTGTACCTCTCTTATTCCTAAGAAGAAAAATTAATGGCTTGCAATGGTAAACTGACTCGATATGAGGTCATTTTATATTATCTCAATCTCTGGAGTCTAAAATGCTTTGTTTTGGTTCAAAACTCATCCATGTTTTTTTTTAAGAATTTTAAGTAACGGAAAAAATCGCATGGGTTTTTCAAAAACAGCGTCATGATAATTTTACCATTTCTGCGTTATAGTATTTTCAACCACGCAAAGTATAACATCAATTTTGTCAAAGTGCGCTTGAGATATTATTGAAATTACTATGTACCTGGTAATTTTCGATAACTCTCAAACTCTCAAGGTTTGTTGTCAAAAATACTATGGTTATGATAATTCCATCATAATTTCTAATACAACTAGCGTCCGCATAGTAATTTAGACATTGTGGCTCCAATTCATATGAACAAAATACTACGCACATGGTACTTTTGAGAACAAAAAATACTTAACTCAAAAACATCAGGGCGTATGATAATTTTACCATGGTAAACATTCTTGTTGTTTATACTAATTAGGGATCATTAATCATCAAACCCGTGAGTGAACAAACAAATTTTGAGCTGTATTCAAGTTTCATAACTTTGAATAACTTTCCAGAGCCTCAGGAAAAGACACTAACATTGACCGACGTGTGTCGGAAGAATGAATTTTAATGTTAATTATGTTATAAAACATACATAGTAATTTTACTGTTTAAATCAAGTTCCTCGCGCATACCAATCTATATCATAACACATACTAGTTTCATCGTGAAACATATCAATTTTACTAACCACCAAGTAAAACAATGCATCATTTCATTGACAATTTTACTATTTAGAATGATCGTATAAAACTCGAAAAAACAGCATTTCCTACCAAAGTGGAGGCAATATACAAACATATTTTCAACTTCTGGCTAAAGCGATAAGAGTATACGATTTGGACGATATTCGACACCATATTCGTACATACTTAAAGAATGCAAGAGTGCTTAGTTTTTTTTTTCACTCAACGCATGCGAACCGTTGCCAGCGACAATATTTGCTGCTTCTGTCATTGGTAAATTCTTGCAAATACACCATCTGATTTTTAACAATCTGGTTGCACTGATGGTCGCAGAGAGAACAACAAAGCTGTTCTCTCACTTGACCCACGCGGGAGAAAAAAAGGAACGAAATCGTCTTCAAAATTTGCAAACATGGCGGACTTTTTATCATATCCAGGGTTGCCAACATATTTTTTCAATAATCAGGAAACTGGTGAAATAAAAATCAGGCTACATGAGTAACGGAAATTCCGCTCAAAGTGACGACCTTTTTTTTTTGGTACATTTTTACTGTGTTGTGAGCCTACTTGGTTGCATTATTCTACTGAATCAAAGCCGAAACATTCTGTTTCATTCCCTTTTTAAAATATGAATTAAAGGGAATCTTTCGATTGCTTTCATTCGGCCATATTTTCGCTTTTTTAATTTAAGCAATGGTACCTAATTTAGTTCCTTACTGACCATTTTTCATCACATTCGCAAAAATCAGGCAAAATCAGGCATATTTTTAAAAATCAGGGAAATTGAATGACTTTTCAGGTTGTCAGGCAGAGCCTCAAAAAATCAGGCAATCCCTGAAAAATCAGGCATATTGGCATCTCTGATCATATCCGATTTAACACGTTCGTCGCCACGCTCATTTTCGTAGTTTTGCTAGCCGGGCCCAAAGAAATTTTCAGAGAGAGAAAGCAAAGAGGGAGAACTCCCATATTTGAAACGTGTGGCGAAGCTGAGCGGTAAACTCAAGTAAGAGAGCGTCACCTGCTTTTTGATGTGACGGGGCCCCCCAGGAAATACACCCGTCTGCCGAATATGGGTGACGTGGCGACGATCGTGTTAAAGCATTTAATCCGACTTCGAGTAACGATTTTTACGACCTTTTCCTTGCGTTAGTTGGAATTACGATTTGCAGTAACGATTTTAATGACTTGAGTTATCATTTTGATTGTGATTTTATGTTTGTTGGGATACCAAGCTATCAACGATGAGATAGAAAATTTTAATATCTATCTTCGATTGCTCCAGATCTTGAAAATTGAAGTTGCTGATAGAGTAATTAAATAAATTACGAATCGAATTTTGAAATGGACATCTTTAATAAGAGTTTTCATTTTCGAATAGTTAGTTAGCATATTTAAAAAAAATGATTCGTATGGGCTTCTCAAAGAAACTGGCCTGCTTCCAAAAAAATAGTAAAATGAGTCAAAAAAATCTCTCTCTATCTCAATTGCACCCTTGGCATCGGTTCATATCACCTTCTCTTGATTATTTACTATGTTCAGTACATGGTGCCGCCATGCTGCCACGCGCCAGATTCCAAACTCGACAAATTGCTCAATCGCTTCTTTCCTACGTCCAACATGCATCGCATCAGAATGTCCCACAAGTACCAAATTATTTATTGAAAAAACTTTCTTAGCTTGGGGATCGAACCCCGACCATCGTGATGAGAATCGAGCACGGTACCACAAGACCACGCCTAGATGTTGTTTTAACTGAAACTAAAACTCGAAGTGGTGATGTGATTTCAAAAGCACCTCAATCCACTTTTTGTGACTTAGTAAATCCCGTTTTGAGCACTTTTGTGCATTATGTGACTTAAGTCTTTTACAACGTACATATAAATCACTTTTGCAACTTTCAAGTTCATTAATGAGTAATTGAATGAAATACATAAAGTTCACTCAAGAGAATTGGACAGTTGAATCTCTTTGTCAGCCATTATGTAACTATCAAAGCCATTGAAGTAAATATGTGACTATTGGTTGCTTGGGTATAAAACCTACATGTTGATAATAATTTTCACAACTGTGTACGGGCTTGTGATATAGCTCAGTTGGCAAATCTGTTGTCTCCTGAGCCGATGTCCGCGAGTTCGAGCCCAAGAGTAAACATCGAACGCAGTTGTACCGGATAAGTTTTTCAATAACGATCCGCCAACTGCAACGTTAATAAAGTCGCGAATGCCATAAAAATGGTAAAACGACTATAATCGAAACAAAAAAAAACAACTATGTAGAAGTTACTTTTATAATTGCAATGTTAAAACTTTCATTTCATTCTAACACTTACCCAAACAAATAAAAAAAAAGTAATATGTATCACGAAAACAAGGTGTCGGAGAAAAGGGAATACAAAAAAAATCTGGCCAATATAAGGCGCTCCGGTTGCACCTAATAGGATTAGCAGGAAGTGAGTGCAATCACAAAACAAGCGTTCCGTACAATGTACCCACATTCTGTTGTTGGTTCGGTTACATATGGTTGGGTGCAAGGATTTATGTTCAAGTTTTTTTTTACGGGGGAGAAGGTGGGTAAACCTTATGGCCAATATATGAACGAACAGGCAGCCGTCCGTTCATCCGGATGCATCAACCGACTGTCAGTTTCTTGTTCTTATTTTCACGTTGTTGCAAAAAGACGGCTTCAGTTGAAGTTTTCTCTCCGTTCCATCCCATCAAGTGAAGTCTTATTTGACCCAGTTTTAGAATTGTTCCATTAGTGTTTTCTACCATGGCTTTCGGTTGCGGTTTCATTTCTGCTTCCATATCACTATGCTTCCTGTCGGTTTTTTTTTTTCAAATAACAGAATTATGAGTGAGTGTTCTTCGAAAAAATCGAGCCATCATTATGATATGATTACAGATTTCCACGAACTCGGTAAAGTTCAGCATGACAATGTCTCGGTATGTCAAGTGCAGCCACATTCATTTATACATCGTTCACCAAAACTTGAACGATCAAATACGTCAAGGTGACATTAAAAATTCATAACGGTTGGAGAAAACCAAAACTAGCCAACAAACGGTCACGGCCATCTAAAATTCACTCCACAAATTCAAGTAGATCGCAGGTGGTCCTATTCTGCTGGCCAGATGCGCCGAGTCAGGGAGAAATGTGAAGATAATCATTGTTGAATTAAACATAACACATACCTACATACCACCCACAAATGGTTTGGCTCCGGGAGGGTCAAAAATTACTAGTCATTTTGGATCAAAGAAGGAAGAAAAATCAAACCCACCAACCAATGCACCCTTAAAAGTGAAGCCTTAGCCAGAAACAATCATTTCCAATTTGTCGGGTGGCATTGGCGGCGTTTTGCCTTCTCGGGCTGAATATTGTGTTTGGCATTTTCCAATCTTCTTATCCGGCCAATAAAATGTTAAGGCAAAGTCCCGGATCGATGGAATCAAGGAAATGGGCACTCGCTTCACTACTAGAAACACTACAAACCTAAAAACGGAGCCAATCAGCCTCAGTGAAATAAACACGACGAGGACGGGTAAGTTCATGGGAATCAGAAGGGGTGGGTGAGGTGGCCGTCGACTAGCTGACCAGCAGTGGGTTAAACAAATTATGGATTGGAAAAAATAATAGCATACCAACAAACCAATTTCAGATTTTAGAATCAGATATTTGTTTCCAGGTTGAATTCCAGACCTTTTTTATACCCAATATCAGAATTATCTAATTTCTATTTTTAAACTGTGACCCAGAGATTGGTCTTGACTCAAACATTCAGTCGGCAAAACTTTTTAGTAGAGAAATGAATACAACTATGTAAGTTGAAATTTCAGGGGCTAGACAAGATGAAAATTGATGTTGATAAACATGCGAAAAAAAATCGCCTTGTCTTCAGGTAGGGCTTGAACCCACATCTAGCGCCTCTCCGGAGCCCATGTATTAACATTCTACTACAGGAGACAACCTGGCGTATGAAAGTTATACTGGTCGAGTGTCGATGTCTATCGGAATGAAGGGAATTGTTTTCCCATGTGAACATCATCATTTTCTTAGTCTATTTCCTTTCCCATCATTTCAACTTACGGTAGTTGGACTCAAATTTGGATATTTTAGGCACGGCAAGATTTGCATTGCCTTCTCATATACTGCACGGGTTGTCAGTTATGATGAGAAATGATACGTTTGCCGTATTTGGATATCCAACCAAATTCGGTGTTTGGCACCGCCTTATTTTCTATTTTTAAACTGTGACCCAGAGATGGGTCTTAACTCAAACATTCAGCCAGCGAAACTTTTTTTGTAGAGAAATGAATCCAACTGTAAGTTGAAATTTCAGGGACTAGACAAGATGAAAATTAATGTTGAAAAACATGCGAAAAAATTCGCCTTGTCTCCCGGTAGGACTTGAACCCACATCTACATGGGCCCCTGAGAGGCGCAAGATGTGGATTCAAGTCCTACCGGGAGACAAGGCGATTTTTTTTTCGCATGTTTTTCAACATTAATTTTCATCTTGTCTAGTCCCTGAAATTTCAACTTACAGTTGGATTCATTGATTCAAATTTGAGTTGTAAGCAAATAAACTCCCAGATCACGAAGAAAATTGATATTCATTGGATCGTCAGGCTGAGTTTTCTAAAAAATCCGTTTATAAAACATCCTTATCATATTTCGATGCACTATCAACATGAATTTCTGTGATTTTTCAAAAGGATTAACACCCAAAACATGATTAAATTACGGTTTTTCAAATATTCTTTTGAATAACGATCAAATCATAGAACCTTTTTGCTGGTCAAAATTCATTAGAGACAATGGAAACTTAAGAATTTAGAAAATTTAATGGTTGTATGATATTATAGGATATAAAATATGAAAAAAATTAAATAAAAGTAAATATTAAAAATTTGAAGAAATCAACCAGAAAATGTTTAAAAGTTTTCATCCAAAATAAAAATTATATATTGACTTTTTAATATCTAAAAAATTATAAATGCGTTCAGCACCAGAACGTTGTCATGACAATCTGTTTTAATTGGACTTTATTTTCATCGTCATATTGAATAAATTTTAGATCCAATGAACATTCCTAGGATGTGAGATATTTTTCAGCAATCTGTTAGAAAATTTAAAAACATACAACTACTTATTAAGCTGTTAAAACTTCTTAAGTTCTTACGGTGAAAATAGAAAAAAAAAACTTTCAATTAAAATACGCAAATAATAAATTGTTTCCAGTGAAATTAGGATTATTGAACAATTTTAGTAAGTTTCAGAGAATGAAAAAATAGTTTTTGTCAGGTTTTATTGAGAATTGGACCACTGTGCGGTAGTCGAATCTTATCAGCAGCCTTGAAAATCTGCGCTCCTTGTGCTTATTTTAACAACCTTTATTTGGAACAGTACATCTCTGACGATTTTGAATGAAAAATTTGTTTATCCCATACCGATTTTCAATCAAAATTAAAACATTTTGCGCTTATTCAGGACTGAATGAACCGCTAATTTTAGAATTTTCACTGCCCCTACTCTAAGCTTGCCAGATTGCCCGGTTTTATCCGGGTTTGCCCGGATATTTGATGCAAAATTTCGAGAAAGTCCGGTCCGGCCCGGTTGCCCGGATATCGTGAAAAAAGTCCGGATATTGCCCGGATTATTTAACAATTTTCACAAAGAAACCAAAAAAAATCAAAGTTTTTGAGTACGTTTCAGCAAAATTGATTATCGGTATGGAAATTTTCAACGGTTGTTTCAAATAATTTTGCTGATTTACTTTTATAAACCTTCAAGTATTTAAGTCTTCCAAAAAGTTGTTGGAAGTCTGCAATTACATTAATAAAATATTAATTTCGATTTTTTTTGCATTTTTTCTTTGCTTTTATATACAATATCACCTAAATTTTGCCCGGTTTTTGCCCGGTTTTTAAATTTCAAAAATTGAAATCCATGCCCGGATTTTGCCAGGCTTTTTTGAAAAAATGCCCGGAATTGCTAGGCCCGGATGGTAGTGAAAAAAATTCTGGCAACCTTACCCTACTCGCATAACAGTCCCATATGAATTTTCGTAATTTTTCATCTAACCTGACAGTTCGTCATTTTCAACATAGGGCTTCAATATAAAACAATAAAAAAAGAGATTTTGTTCTAGAAATTTCGAAAAAAAATATCAACTTGTGGCTGTCCCGTATGGAATATACCCGCATAACAGTCCCATAAGTGAAATACCACGGATTTGGTTACTTTTCAATGCTTCTTTCGGCGAAATAGTCTTTGATTTATCGCTTTGAATCAAAGATTTAACTCACTTTATGTCGAATTATGCACCCTATTTTCGAAGACAGGTCAGTAAGAAGGAAGGAATGTCTTCCTAAGCGAAAAACTATCAGATGGAATCAAAAATCGTTAAAAGATTCAACTTACAAAGCGCAATTCACGATATTTTTCCAAAAGTATGTTTCTTTCAATGAAAATTGTATTTAAAGGTTCAAAAATGATCAAATTAAGGTCTAAGAAAGAAGCTTGGCGAGAAAAACATTTTCTGTATGGGACTGTTATGCGAGTAGATTTAAAAAAGGTTTGAAATATGCTCGCATAACAGTCCCATAACGAAAAAAATGGTGCTCCTGACCTTACCAATGACCCAATTTCAAAAATTTCAAGTCTAACGATTTATTATGACAACCTAGAACACATTCCATCAAATGTTTTTCGTTTATGCTGAAAGTTGTGGTCACAATTTCAAAATATATTCCAAGTTGTCGACTGGCAACTCTGTCTGTAAATGAATCTTGTTACATTTTAATGATATTGAAAACTTTGTTTTAAAGTGTTTTTCGTTACTTTTTATTATTACTGTTCATTCCTTCATAGAAATAACACAGTAGAAAACTCGGAAATTATCGAGTATCTGGTATTTCTTGAAGATATAAGTGCTAAAATCGTGTGTGAAGTGACGTGTTTTGGTCTAAGATCTGTTTACTAAGAAGACACTCAGACAATAAGTAAACACTCCTACTCGATCTTTGGCATCCGAAGCGACATCTAGTGGCGACTAGTTGAAAGTTCAGCAACTGCTTGAAAAAGTTTCAAACTCGAAATTCCTTCTGCATACCTTCTGGCGTTATGGATCAGCACTGCTCGACTTGCAAGGAGGCCATCACCGGAATCGAGCAAATACTTTGCAAGGGCGTTTGCGAAAAGCTTGGCGCGACAAATAGATACGTTTTCAAAAAACGTGTTCTGGTTTTGTGATGACTGCGCTGCGCTTATATCTAATGCAAGTTTCCGTTCAATGGCATTTAATGCCCCAACCGAAACAAATGCATTAGGGCAGCTCACGAACGCGATTAAAGAGTTGCGATCTGATATTCAACAGCTGGCCCCGAAACCCGTTCGCACCCCCCTGTGGAACAAATCGACACCCACATCTGAGCTCAGGCGTCCATTAAAGCGCACTCGGGTTCCCGATGCTGTTACAGCAGAGCCTTGCCAACTTGGCTCAAAGCTATCATCAGGGAATATTGCTTCAATTCCTCTATGCGACGATGAAAATCCCAAACTATATTGGATTTACTTATCTCGCATCAAACCTGACGTATCAGAAGATGCTGTTAAAGCAATGGTTCATGCCAACCTTGGAGTGGAAGATGTAAATGTGGTTAAGTTAGTCCCCAGAGGCAGTGACGTCACATCGTTTCGATTCATTTCCTTCAAAGTGGGCATTTCTCCAGATTTGAAAAAGAGAGCGTTGGATCCAGAATCTTGGCCAAAGGGTTTGTTCTTCCGAGAGTTCGTAGACTACAGCTCTCGTCAATTTCGTGGAATGCAATGATAATAAAAATTACCAGCATCGTCAACCTACCATCAATTACCACTGGATATCGGGACGCACTACGCATGCCACTTTGGGAGCTCTTTTCTCTGACCACCAACGACCGCATGTTCCTGTTTCAAGTCGTCCCGTTTTCCGGTCAGGTGGTTCAGAGGAAGGCTCCCAATTGCCATGCTACGGCAAGTATTTATTCCATTCGAGCACTTCACCCAGTCACACAAACATGCTTTCTAGCTCCATTACATACGCGTTGGATCAGTGGCATTCTCCTCTTACACACAACATAGCCGAAAAACCGTCGATTGGATTTCCGGGGCGCATCGAAACCAGCACAGTGGAGGCCCCCGAGCCCTTCGTCACAGTCGCGCAGTTTCCAGCCAGCGTCAACAGTCGTCCCGGCCCTGTGTTCGAAGAAGGCAACGGGGCTCTCCAGCCTGTGTCGTCAGGCAAGTATCCTTCTTTTAATTTTGATTCGTCCAGTGACTGCCCTACCCCTTCCAGACCTCTCGTAAAAGGACCTCTCGATGAATTGGATGTTCGCTCAACTGAAAATTTTGCTGTTATTTCGCTAATTGGATTACCGGGATGCAACGAACCAAGCACAAGGGAGGCCCCAGAGCCCTTCGTCACAGTCGCGCAGTTTCCAGCCAGCGTCAACAGTCGTCCCGGCCCTGTGTTCGATGTAGGCAATGGGGCTCTCCAGCCTGTGCTGTCAGGCAAGTACCCTTCTTCAGCTTCCGTTGCGTTCAGTGACTGCCTCTCAACTTCCAGAACTCGTCCCAACGATCATCGGAACACATCACGACAAATAATTGACGCATCTAATTCATCTAATGGTCTGCGGCTGTACTACCAGAACGTGCGTGGTTTGAAATCCAAAATCGCTGAATGCTTCGTTGCTTCATCAGAGCTCGGTTTCGAAATCTACTCATTCACCGAAACTTGGCTCGATTCATCCGTACCGTCAAGTCAGCTATTCAGTTCTGACTATAACGTATTTCGTTGTGACAGAAGTAGTGCCAATAGTCGTCGTAGTAGAGGTGGTGGGGTCCTCATAGCGGTTTCAAGCATGCTTAGCTCATCAATCGTAGCTTGTAATACTAATAGCATAGAAAGTTTGTGGGTGAGAGTGTCAAATGATCACGGCTCATTTTTGATCGGAACAGCTTATGTACCGCCGGAAAAAAGTTACGATTGTACAATTATCGATTTGCATGTTGATGCATTATCAGATGTTAGACTACAACACCCTGAATGTAATGTAATTCTTCTTGGTGACTTTAACCAATCGCAATTGTTCTGGATTCCGGGTCAGAGCAACAACATGGTGTTGGAATCTTCTTCCACGATAAATTCTGCTAGTGCTACACTATTGGATGGAACGACATTGAATGGAGTTAGTCAACGAAACGGGATACGAAACTCTCAAAACCGAACGCTGGATTTGGTTTTCTCAGATGATTCTATTTCGATCAGTCCCATTATCGAAGCCAGTGATTTCATTGTGCCGATAGACGTGTATCACCCTCCTTTGGAATTTGAAATTTTCTTCCCGAATCCTATCACTTTTGTTGAAGATTTCGATGTATCAGCCCGTGATTTTAATCGGGCGGATTTTGATACTATGAACCGTGTTCTATCTGAAGCTGACTGGTCTGAAATCCAAAGTTGTACTGACGTTGATGTAGCTGTTTGTATATTAAAAGCAATCCTGGATGACGCTTTTGATAAATCCGTACCCCTGGTGCGGCCTCCTCTTCGACCTCCTTGGACTAATGCTCACTTGAAGCGGTTGAAACAGACACGATCGAAATTGCTACGGAAGTTTAGTAACTCCAGGTGCCCATTCGTGAAAATCAAATTGAACGCGGCTACTAAATGTTACCGGATATACAACCGACTTTGCTATCGTCGTTATGTGCATCGTACTCAGACTGAACTTCGTCGCAATCCAAAAAAGTTCTGGAAATTTGTAAACTCCAAACGAAAAGAGTCTGGGCTACCAGCTGTACTCCAATTAAATGATCGTATTGCCATGTCAGCTGACGAAAAATGCGACCTTTTTGCGACGCAATTCGCCAGTGTTTTTTCAGTCGAATCGCCAACCGCTAGTCAATTGAACGCCGCAGTAACACGATTACCCATCGATGTGCTGGATCTGGATGTTTTTGCTGTAAGCGAGGAAATGGTGTTAGAGGCAATAATTAATCTGAAAAACTCCACGACAGCCGGACAGGATGGCATACCGGCGTGCGTACTGAAAAAGTGTTGCTCATTACTGGTGAAACCTCTGACAAGCATTTTCACCCAGTCTCTTGAACAGCAAAAATTTCCCACCATCTGGAAAAAATCGTTAATGAGCCCAGTGTACAAAAAAGGTGACAAAAAAGATGTTCTTAACTACCGTGGTGTCACATCGCTAGCTGCCTGCTCGAAAGTATTTGAGAGGATTGTCAACGATGTCATGTTTTCGGCTTGCCGGAACTGGATCTCTGAGAACCAGCATGGATTTTTTCCTAAACGCTCTGTAACTTCAAACCTGATGGTTTTTACATCCTTTTGCATATCAAACATGGATGCCGGCAAACAAATCGACGCGATATATACCGACATTTCCGCGGCATTTGATTCTGTAAACCACGATATTCTTCTGGAAAAATTGCATCGATTGGGATTTTCCGAACGATTGTGTGCGTGGATCAGAAGCTACCTAAGAGATCGTCGATTGGCTGTGAAAATTGGTTCAGCTGAATCTTCTGACTTCATTCCAAAGTGTGGGGTACCCCAAGGCAGCAATTTGGGTCCATTGTTGTTTACGCTGTTTTGTAATGATATCAACTTGTTGCTCATTGGATGTGGAGTTCTCCTGTACGCGGACGACTTAAAAATATTTTTAGTCATAAACAGTAAAGCTGACTGTTATGAATTACAACGCTTCTTGGACACAGTTGTAAACTGGTGCGCCAATAATTTACTAGTTTTGAGCGTTACGAAGTGCTGTATTATCACGTTTGGGCGTAGGAAAAATCCATTCATTCATAATTACGATATTCTGGGCGAGCAGTTGCATCGTGTTGAGGAGATAAAGGATCTTGGCGTTTTGTTGGACAGTCAAATGACTTTTAAGCGGCATTACTCTGTGGTACTCGAGAAAGCTAACCGAATGCTTGGATTTATTATACGTTTGAGTAAAGAATTCACTGATCCTCTCTGCTTGCGAGCTCTGTATTGTTGCCTGGTGCGATCAACATTGGAATCTGCGAACCTAGTATGGTGGCCTTTTGAAGCTTCATGGACAGCGCGTTTTGAAGCAATTCAACGTCGGTTCGTTCGTTATGCTCTTCGTGAACTACCTTGGGAGAATCCTTTAAACCTCCCACCTTACGCTCATCGTTGTGCTCTGCTTGGACTTCATACGCTGTCGGATCGTCGTTCCATCGGTCAATCGCTGTTTGTGGCAAAGATTCTTCGGAACGAAATTGACTGCTCCTGGCTACTATCTCGCTGTAATATTTATGCTCCAGAAAGAACCCTACGTAATAGAAACTTGCTCTCCGTGGAACGTAGAAGCACGCGATATGGCAGTAACGACCCTCTCCGTTCCGCAAAAATATGCTTTCTACGTTATTATACTGTCTTCGACTTCAATGTTTCCATTTCAACTTTCAAACGCCGTATTGAATCTGACTTAAGAGACCAACTGAGAAATTAGGAAAAGTATCATGTAATGTACAAATAATATTAAGTAGATCATTAAGACACCTAAATATGTCAGATGATTTTGTATCAAATAAACAATAAACAAATAAACAAAACAGAAAAAGCTGATTTTCTCGCCTGCTTGTTTTTGCATATGGGACTGTTATGAAAGTAGGGACAGTGCAGCGGTGTGCGATGAAAAAAAAAGTATTTATTAGATCTAAAATAATCTTCCACGTAAATACAGATACCTGTTGGTAAATTTCTTTAAATTTCAGATAATCAGTCCACAGAATCATGTCAATAAATTGTCCATACAATAGCACTTAGGCAAGTTTATTTTCCCCATTTGTCCTTAGATCGAATGAAACTGATTCCTAACGTTTATTTACAAATTCTAAAACAATGAATCCCCGATTTTGTCACCCCCTTGATGCATTTAAGGGTGACAAATCGAGGACAGTGACAAAATGGGGTAATTTTTAAAAGGCATATTTTTTAATAAATCTGCTAAATTTATCAGAAAACATAATAACTGCGTCATTTAAAACAGCGTAGGGTGTTTTTTGTGGGCTGTTAATTGATAACTAATAGGTTAAGTCTCTTTTTTCATCAAAATATTGATAAATTGATGATATTTTCAAAAAATAATTTGTACACGAAAAAGAAGATTTCTTGGCTCATTTGTTTAATGGAAAAAGTAGCGATGACACAATTTGCCACTACATGGAGGAGAGATATGTCAAATTTTGAGTATGACGTTGGATGATTAGTCAGGAATGAACGAGGACATCGAAGCCTTGGAGCAGTTAATTCTCTCAGAAGTAACATTAAACTAAGAATTAGGTGCATCGACCAACGATTCATGTACCTAATTCTTCAAGAATTATAATTGAAACTGAAGCAGTACGGATTTTTGACAACATATGGTAAATGATCTTGAACGGAACTAGTCGAAATCTGATCTTGAGCGGAACCATTTACTTTTCCTAAGATCTAGGTAATGATTATTTATGAATCTTATCGAAATGTTGAAAAAACACATTTTCCAGATCTTTTCATACAAGCTTCAGCATTTTTGCTAAAATTAACGAAATGAAATAATGTTATAAGAAGCTTTAAAAACATACGCATTTCTGCTGCAATTTTCACCAATCTATGCTGACTTTGAACGTCAATTTTTGTAACCCTTGGCCGTTATAAATTGATTCTTAATGACTAAAATGGTAGAAAAATTCTCAAAAAAAGCATTATTCGGGCTTTTGTAACAAGTTTTCCATCAAAATATCAATAAATCGCGTAGTTTTTAAAAGTAAAATATGATCTTGAGCGGAACTACTAGCTTCCAAAATATACCGCTAGGTGCGCTGCCTTATGCCTTATATCTCACACGCAAGTTTTACCCCTGAATGTCAGCAACACCTTTGTATTTTTCTTATTATATCAGCTTTAGGGATAGAAAAGATGTAAAATTAAGTTCGAATAGAACCAAAAATTAATATAATTGGTGTCATTGCGTACCAAACCTGGCACACAAAATGTTTAATTTTTTGAGGTACAAGAAATGTTTTTCGATTCTTTCTTTCAGACGGACGACGGTCATGAGAAGGAAGACTTTCTGTCACGTCCTGTGACCTTTAACTTTCACTAGGTCAACTAGGTACATATTTTTTTTACATAATTCGAGAACTATTAAGGCCAATAAACTAAAGTCATTATTTCAGAAAAAGAATAAATCTTCATTGCCATTACGATTCGAACTTTAAGAAGCAGCTTTCGTTTAAAGAGGTTGTTCTTGATGTTGAAATTCCAATTAAAAACGATATTCCAATAAGCAAAATTTCAAATTATTTTTAACACAAATTCCTTTAGTTCTACAATGTGTAGAACTTTTGAATTTCGATTTGATTTCCATATTTTTTTTTGTTCAGTATAAAATTTAGGATTTTTACTTTGAATTAGAAAAGTATGATAAGATTTTCAATGCAAACTGATTTTTCCCAACTAAAACATAGAAAAGACCCAATTTATCATGATTTTTCAACAAATTTTAAGGAGTTAGCACCACAGAGATCTATCACAGAATTGGTAAAAATCACAAAAAACAGTTTTGTTTTCTCAAAATACAACTTGATTAGGAGCAATGTACTTTTTTTTGCAAAATATTTAATTTAAGGCATCTTCTTTTGTATTACTGATTTTGTAGTTACCATCAAAAGTTCTTCGGTGCAATATGACCCTAAACACGCACATTCAAATAATCAATCAAA
Organism: Uranotaenia lowii; assembly: GCF_029784155.1. Classification (NCBI taxonomy): domain Eukaryota; kingdom Metazoa; phylum Arthropoda; class Insecta; order Diptera; family Culicidae; genus Uranotaenia; species Uranotaenia lowii. The sequence goes on from NC_073692.1 coordinate 266,652,903, forward strand.
TATATTCACAAATTTAATTTTTGCTCTTGGATTTTATCGACTTTTTTCGGCGAGTTTTAATATAAAAAACCAATTTTTACCAGTTGTCCAGACGTTTCGAGCTACTCTGGCTTTCGCTCCTCTTCAGTGGACAAAATTACTGGCCATCGTCTAAACTACTACCCCAAAATCAAAGTAGTTTAGACGATGGCCAGTAATTTTGTCCACTGAAGAGGAGCGAAAGCCAGAGTAGCTCGAAACGTCTGGACAACTGGTAAAAATTGGTTGTTTATATTAAAACTCGCCGAAAAAAGTCGATAAAATCCAAGAGCAAACATTCGCGGCGATAAATCCAAATTCAAATTTAATTTTTAGGATAAAATAACTAAAACTTGAGTCGAATCTTTCAAAATAAGATACAGTGAATCAAAGTGAAAATTGGATATCTTTTTTGAAGAAAGAATTAAATTTGAACGGATATTTTGAGATCAACTTTGTATGGCTAAGTTTTTGTTAATAACGTAAAAACGTCAATTTTCGAACTTTAAAACCTTTGAAGATGAAATATAATTGAATTGTTCACAGTTACACAAAGATTTGGAATGATAGCTATTAAAGATGCTGACAGTACAAAATGGTTCCGCTCAAGATCATATTTTAGTTCCGCTCAAGATCAGAATTCTTTCTTTAGTAAAACAGCTCTAGAGTTATTAAGATTTACTCTAAAATATTCTACAAATCATCATTAGAAAGCAGAAACCAATATCTATCCGTTGAACTAAAAAAATATTCGTTCGGATATAACCTCTATCCATGCCGCTTGGTCAACTGTTCCGAGTTGCGTCGAATTGGGCCAATTAGTTCCGCTCAAGATCATTTACCCTAGTTGATTGGGCTGATGCTTCAGATCTATCGATAAATGACGTCATCCTCTTGCGGCGAATATTAGAAATTGCTTTGAAGAAAGCTGAATTAATAAAAAAAAAACAAGCTTGTTGATCATATCAATGATTTGTTGTATCGTTTGTTTATTATTTTGATTGTATTTATCAACTTAATTTTTATTCAAATGCGATTAAAAACCACTTGTAAAAAATCGAACATCTTTTCTTTGTGTTATTCATAAGTCATCTTCACTATCACTATTGATATCATCATGTATAGATATTCTTTAAAAATGATGTTAATTAACGTCAATATCAATTAGTAATCAACCCAAAAGAAGAAGATTCGATTCAGAGTTTTTTCACATTATTTCAAATATGGTGACAAAATCGGGGGTAGAAGAACTCTAAAAGAATGTAAAAAATTGAATACTGATAAACTATATCAACCTTATTTACTTTTAAGTTGAAATTTCCAATTTGTGGATCAGTATACAAAAATAAATATATTTCAGAGTCAGTATTGAAAAGTTTGGGAGATAATGGTTGAATTGTGTTTAAACTACAATCGAGATAGTAATGAAAATAAGTTTGAATCATCAAAAAGTTCTTCACCATAACAATTAAAAAAAAACGAGAGATAGATATATCAGTATGTATCTATAACACATATGCACAGACTGTTTACTTTTTCTAGCATTTTCATCTTTTATTATGTTTTTTCAAAGCCATAGCTTCAATATTTCATGTTGGCAGAACGTAAAAATAAATGAATTTTTTTTGTTCATGTTTCATTTTTTTTTCTAATTATTTGCGTTGCCTTCAAAAAGGAATAAAATTGCTTACTCTCTTCCACCTTCTACAAGCTGCTATTTCTCTCTCAGTTGATATTTTTCCATGAAATATTCACACAATCTAGTTCAAATGTCGAACCAACAACGCTCTACAAATTTCAAATCTATTCAATGGCTGGAAAAAAGTTGATATTTGAGATTGCTGCACAAAACTCGCTACATCTTTCACAATTTTTATTGGAAATAAGAAAAATTCGGTAGAAAAATATAAAAATGTATGATCAAGTACTTGGTCAAGTTTCATCAAAACCGATCAACGCTATCAAAAATGGAGCTGTTTTGCAAATGACGCCCAACAGGCGATTTAATTCTTTTTTGGACGGATGTTTGTATGGAAATAATCATTGCATCAACGTTTTTTCTGAATTTATCTACACAAAAATGTTTTGAATTGATAAGAGTTAATGGAAAAAATTGTTTTTTTTTCAAATTTTATCACTTTTTAACAAGTTCAGCTACTCAAATACTGTCAAGAAAAAAAAACCATGAACAAGTAAAATATTTTTGTTCATGAATATTGACGAAAATGAAGAATGTTTAGTACTAAAAAAATAAGACTGGGTGAACGATTGAAGTTTTCGTATCCACAATCGACAGGACTCAGCATCAAAGTCTTCAACAAAAATTATAAACCCACAACAAAATCAATATCTGTTTTTCTGTAATTCGACCCAAGAAATTTGTGTCGATTATCTATGATGCTGTTTCCAAAAATGACATAGAATTATCATGCCAAACATAATATCACTTGGAAATTTGCAAACCATATTGCCACTGTAATAAGATTTTCATGAATCATCTTTTAAGATCCCATCCTATAATTTTGACTTAACAGATTTTTCACCGTTTGTGTGTAAATTATAAAAAAAAACGTTCAAAAATACAGGAAAAAGACTTAAAGTCAAAAAATTTCAATAACGATTCAACGTCCAACGCGGAGAAGACAGTGATTTCGTTATAATATATTCTTCACACTATTAGTTATCGCTGTTGTTTGCTTTCCGAAGATTTTTAACTGGAATCAGCGACAAATAGTAGGTTCAAACAAAAAAGGATTTTTCTCAGAAAACAATTCAAACCCTACAAATACTTTCAAAAAATGTTAATAAAAAGGGAAGCTAATGATCTTGAATTTAAATTATTTCAAAATAATAAAGTTTTGAAGATGTAGGTATTCATTTTCGGGTGCTATTATCTGCCTTGTAGTAAGAAATCGTTGTTAAATTTTTTGTTATCTTCAAACACATGAATTTATTTTATATTTGCTTTTTTAATTTTTTTTTTCGTCAAAAGTTTGTCGTTATAAATTTTTTTAAAGCTCTGTTAACAATTAATAAATGTTATTTTGAGTGCGGCCCGCCGAAAAGATTTCAAGTTCAAATTGGCCGGTTGCTTCAAAAGGTTGCTCACCCCTGGTTTAGGATATGGTCCTCAAGCTTTCAATAATGAATTGCCTTCAATTTGAAAGGTTTAGTTTAGAAAATATTTCAATTTTGTTATCATCAGAACTTTAACTAAGATTAGTAAATTAGTTTAAAAAAATATGAAGTTTTAATGCCATTTATCATACGATTTTAAGATTTATACTTTCAAATTCCATCTTATGAATAAGTTCAGGTGATACGCTTTCAAATAATCCCAAAAGATCAGCAATAACTTGTAAGATAACAAAGCTTTGGTGAAAATGAATTTGAATGTATTTATTTATCGGTTGGACTGTTAGATGAAAATTATTAGAAAATGATCAAACTTTAGCTAAAGTAATAATAAAGTAAATTTTGATTCTAATTTTAATGATTAATGGCATTTCGGTGAACTATACATTCTAATAGGATGAATTTCAAATGAAAGTAATGAAAATTATAGACGGATAGATAAGATTAGGAAGCATGAAAGGTGTTGAAAATGAGCCAAGAGCGTGATTTGAGAAAACTTCTTGCCGCACAAGACCATTTGTCCCACATCGTATTACTGTCTAGAAGAAGCAAAGTCGATAGGCTGACTTTGCATTGATCTATACAATGATACATGGATGGATCGAAGCACGTGTTTTTCGTACCCCGATTTCGTACATCCGATCGGGGTTAACATGAACATTTTGCCAAAAAAATATTTTGCTTACGATCTGTCGAATGAGGTCATCAGAAATGTCTAATGCAATAAGATGGCTGAGATATTGACGAATAAAATTTGCATGATTTTGAAGGGGTGATTCCAAACTTTTGGCCGGCAGTGTACCTTATTCAAAAATCTTTTATTCTCATAAAATTGATTACTTCTCTATGCTAAGCACTAAAAATTTGTTGAAATCAGTATTCCAAACTCTTAATTCACAGTACTTTTCTAAATTCATCACTCATAAGTTCTCATGATTAAATTTGGAAACATTTGGCAATTCTTCAACCTAGAAATCAGAACTCAAAATTTTGAGTTTAAAATTTACTGTTATTTATTATGCGTTGAGCGAGGTAAATGCTGAAATAAAAAAAAGTAAGTATTTGGGTAAAAAAATAAACTGGCCCAAATGCTGGATTAAACTGACTTTAACGGCATAAATTTTAAGAAATGTTTTCAAGTTTCAGTAGTACTTGGAATGCGGTGGTACTTGGAATTTCTAAATTCAGGAATCGGCTTAAAGTCTATTTCAGAGGGATTCAGAATTACTGAAGTCCTATGTACGGGAATGAATTAAAGTAATAAGGCCGGAACAAATATCAATTTCTTCTTCTGTCACCCCTCCTCCCCCACTTCCTTCGATTTTTCTAAAAATCCCGAAGGGGGGAAAAATAAAGTTCAAGAAATTTATTGAAGTTGAAAAATTCTCGTAAACAAATATATTGCATGCAAGCTGGAAGACATCTATCGCAAACTGAAACGCGAAGCAGGAAGGATTGGGTTGATGATTAATACGTCCAAGACGAAGAACATGCTGACCTGCGGATCCGAGACCGACCGAACCCGCTTGTCCAGTAGTAACAAGGTCACGATCGACGGCGACGAGCTGGAGATAGTCGAAGACTTTGTCTATCTCGGCTCACTGGTGACCGCAGACAATGACACCAGCCGTGAGATCCGGAGGCGAATCATCAGCGGAAGTCGTGCCTACTATGGACTCCACAAGCAACTCGAGAAGACTTAGCCCTCGCACGAAGTGTAACCTGTATATGACGCTTATTAGACCGGTTGTTCTCTACGGGCACGAGACATGGATATTGCTCGAGGAGGACCTGCGTACACTCGGAGTATTTGAGCGACGAGTGTTAAGAACCATCTTTGGCGGCGTACAGGAGAACGGAGTGTGGAGGCGAAGGATGAACCACGAGCTCGCGCGACTCTACGGCGAACCCAGTATCCAGAAGGTGGTGAAAGCTGGCCGGATACGCTGGGCGGGACATGTTGCGAGAATGCCGGACGACTGTCCTGCAAAACAGGTGTTCGCTACGAATCCGGTAGGAACAAGACGAGCGGGGGCGCAACGAGCAAGGTGGTTAGACCAAGTGGAGCCTGATCTGGCGAACGTGGGTTGCCCGAGAAATTGGAGAACGGTTGACATGGACCGAGTGAATTTTAGGAATTATGTTCGTCAATTTATGTCGTGAGACGGAATACTATGTAAATAAATAAAATAAATGCATGCAAGCTTTCGTCCAACTTGTTCCAATTAATTGATATTTTGGATTATACTTTATTATTCCCCCCTCCCCCCCCCCCCCTCCCCACCACTTCCTCGTGATGTATCAACTCCGTGTGACAAAAGAAAGATTTCAAATTTGTGTCGGCCTTAAATGTTTATTACGTGAAAATTCACCTTATGATGTAAATATTTTCAATTGTTTTTCTTTGAAGCCCCACTGTGCCTTTTTATCAGTAAACGAAAAACAATACTACGAATTGGTCGACATCATATTCCTCAAAGCTGGAACACTGCCAGAGCCGGTCATTTGGTTCAAAGTTTCCCCTCCTTCCCAGGGAACTTCTACGAGCTCCGATCGACTCACTCAACAAATCGTCTTCCGTCAAGGCCACACGAAAAAAAATTCCTAGTTGGACTGCCATTCCCCCAAGGAGCAGAAGGAAGGTGGGTCCGACTAGTTCCAGTGAATGCGCGATTTGATGACGAAGCCTGGTTTTCGTATTTATATTTGATGTACGGCCGGCGAATGGACGCTAATAATAACTACACACTAACGGGCCAATATCGATTCCGTCGGTTTTTTTTCTTCCTTTCTATATTCTGTTCCTCAGTGGCAGAACCCCACAAGAAGGAAGGTTTGCCTGCAGGCAAACGAACGCCGGAAAGTAGGCTGGCTTCCTGGACGCCGCCGCCGCCGCGCCTGAATGAATGTGATCATCATTTGTGGGTACTACTGATAACTATATGAGATTCTATGCTGTCTGATTCTGAGTTGCCCCAAGTGTAATTTGTCGTGACACATGTGATGTGAGGGCATGGCTGAATGCGGGTAATCTTTTATCTTGATTGATATGATGTATGTTATGTGCTGTTGGTTTCTTTCGCTCGAATTCGTTCGATAGCGAGGACGAATGGAAACTGTCCTCATTCGGGCTGAGACATGCGCTCGTCCTAGGTTTATAGACTTATTTTTAATGATTGTCACAATTGGTTGCTGGAGCGTTTATCAAACACGGTAATGCAGTCAATCGGAACACGATAAAGTTGCAACCAAAATGACCATTTAAAGCAGGTAAGATAAAGGATTTTTTCTCATGGGTGATAGATGAAAACTAGTAGATATGGTTCAATAATTACCTATATCGTTTAACTTTGTTATAAACCAACACTTTGTTTGGAAACTCCTTGGCAACATTTTTAAAATGCTGGTAGCTTAAGAAGAATTTTGTCCAGGAATTCTGGAGATCGAATTGGGAAACAAGTATAAATTCTTCATTTTCTGATAAAAAGAGAATTTGATTCCTTTAATTTTTTTTTTAAATGTTTATATCGATGGAATTTTACTCAGCGGCAAGTTGTGTTTGTGTTTCCTTACTTAGTCTTTTGGTTCAGTTAAAATTATGACATACATTTTTCTAAACTAATTTTCCTAGCAAAAAAATGTTTCCTTTTGTTGGATCCCATACTATGAGAGTGGAATACATAAATGGCAACTCTATATGAATGACAATCAAATAAAATATGTGATGGCTTAATTTTCAAAAGTAGAGTGTAAAAAAGCTTAGTTCATTTAGAAAAAGGACACCTTCTTTTGCTGAAAACTCATTTCCAAGTTATTGGACATAAGACTGAGTCGATTTGGAGTCATTTTTGAATTTCTCAACCCCTGGGGTCTAAAAAGCTTCGCCTTGGTCCAAAACTCATCCATGATTTTTTGTAGAATTTTTAAGTAACGTTTACATGAGTAAATTTGAACTTTTAGGTTTGTATGGGAAATTGGATATTTTGTACTGAAAAATCAACATCATTTTTGTTTCTTCTGTAGAACCAAGCGAGCTGACAGTTTTTGTGCCAAATTATAAAATTCCTAGAAGAAATTTTCCACTGAACAACTTTGTCGAAGACTGCAGCTTCGTATCTTATTAGGCAAAAAAGTTATTAGGTGTTTAACAGAGGTATGTCTTTTCGCATAGATAAACAATAAATTCAATTGACATCCCTGCAGGGTGCCTAGCGGCTACTTTTCATGCTACACTTCGAGAGGCTCCAGCGGTGATGTCAATTGAATTTATTGTTTATCAAAGCGAAAAGACATACCTCTGTTAAACACCTAATTACTTTTTTGCTTAATAAGATACGAAGTTACGGTCTTGGACAAACTTGTTCACCGGTAAATTTCCTTTATTTCATAAATTGGCACAAAAATCGTCAGCTGGCTCGGTTCTACAGAAGAAACAAAAATGATGTTGATTTTTCAATACAAAATATTCAATTTTTCCATACAAACCTAAAAGTTCAAATTTACTCATGTAAACGTTACTTAAAAATTCTACAAAAAATCATGGATGAGTTTTGGACCAAGACGAAGCTTTTTAGACCCCAGGGTTTGAGAAATTCAAAAATATCCCCAAATCGACTCAGTCTTTTGGACATATAAAATGTTGACAGCTTTTGTGTGAAATATACTATCCAGCCCCATTTTCAAATTTTTATATTAACGTGTTTTCGAGATATTTACGATGCATGAGAATAAGAGAAAATAATTTGCACAGTTTCCTTCAAAATATATCATATTTAAATCGATAGCCGGCAAAACCGTTGATTATTCCAAAATGTCTGTGCGTGACTAGTGGAAAAGTATGCAAACACTTTCAAAAATGTCCATAAAGTTCGAATCATGCGTTGGAGTGAGGCACATGATCTGCAACATCAGTTAAGGGTTATCAGAGCAGTCAAGGTAAGTCATACAAGATTTTTTTTAATTTTTCATACACGAGAAACTAAGGATAGATCGCTGAAATGTCCCGCATATTTTTATCCGATAAACTAATAGTGTTGCCTAGCTATGGCCATTAAAACTTAACCTCAATCAACAATTTTTTGCCAGCTCGTAAGTGTAGTGAATTTAGAGTTGAATTTAATCACCCAAATTGAGACGCGCTACGAACAATCATCCGAGTTGAAAGTCGTTAGCAGAATTTTTCATTTTCTTGTCATCAAGAGAGGCGAGCGTTTCTCTCTTTCGTTCAAACGCTTATTTTCATTTACGTCATCGACTCAGAAATTTAAAAAAATGAACATAGGTCGTAAATATCATGAATTTTTCAAAAAAGATTTAACGTTCACCGTGGTATAATTGGCGCGCCGTTGTACTGAAGTGGAAATAGCGGTTTTTTTTTTAAATTATTTATTTAAAGTTAAAAATCGTGTTTTTACATTACATGGTAAACTAACTAGCCTTACTCATATCTAACTGCTATACTCAAAACTTGGGTCAACATATATTTAAATACACACCAAACTCCGTTTTGAATTGCTTTCTGTTATTCCACCTCACTTCCCTCAATTCTCTTTTAAAAACATACAAACTAGGATCGGCCATCCTCAAATTGAATGAAATCGCTTTCGTTACCAACCATAATGCTGCCTTAAGTTTTTTACAATTATTTGGAATCATTTTTTGTAAAATATTTTCAATATCATTGATGTTTAATTTTAGACGATTTTTTATTATATTTTCGCACCATTTCCAAACTGCATTAGCATTTTTACATGATTTTAAACGATGCATATTATCATCTATGGACCACATTTTTCACAAATTACTGATTTCAAATTACCAACATTGTACATTCCTATTTTTCTTTTATTTGGTATCAAGTCATTTACAAAAGAATAAACTAATGAGCAGGGCCGGATTAAGCCATCGGGGGGCCCGGGGCAATTTATCTGGGGGGGCCCCTATAATTCTATTTTTTTTTTCAAATGCTACCCAGAAAGTACAAAAGCTTTTAAACGTGTTAAAAAACTGGAGATGAGTTCAGTATACTATCTTCAATTGCCATGTTGTCTGCGTAGAAAATAGCTTCTAGTATCTTCAAACAAAAATTGTTAATCTATCACGTGCAAACATTGCGGAAGAGTTTAGAAATTTCTTAGAAATGAAAACTCTAATTTAAGATGCTAAATGCTAAATTTAATTCTTATTTTTTTAAACCCTTTTCATTAATTAAAATTCTCTAATTTTAAAAAATGACCGGATAGATATTTTAAATGATTTTCATATAATCATTGATCGTTTGGTTTGTGCTAATTTGAGAAATATTTACCTAGTGACAATAAGAAAGAATCTTGAAGATTTGAAACATAGTAAACAAAATTTAAAAACAATTATACAAAATAACTAAATCCATAGTCCATAGAGATACAGATATAAGAGTTTAGGAATTCAAAACTTTAAATCACGTTATATTCAGAAGAAAAATACAGTGTCCCAAATCTAAATCATAATTTCAAATAAAGTTTTAAGAAACAAAATATGAATTAATTTTTAAAAATAGAGATACTAAGTTACTATCAGAGCGAAATCAGAAATTGCACCAAATTTGAATTTTAATTTTATGTCTTTGAATCACAAAAAAAATCTTTTCATGGTATGTTTTTGAATATGATTCTCATCAGATAAATTTTTTTTATCAAATGGTTATTTTAAATGTTTCATTCGATGCCCTCAAAGCCAAAGGGGTATTAGTGCAAAAATGATCGGTTGAAAAAAAATTGAGAATAAAGATTGAATGTTTATAAAACACACAATCAGTTATTATTGAAAGAAAAATCAGATACGGAATCCAAATGAGTTTAGTACGCTAAACTAAGGTTGCCAGAATGCCCGGTATTTTCCGGGTTTGCCCAGATATTTAACAAAAGATTTGACAAAAGTCCGGTCCCGCCCGATTGTCCGGATTTCATTCACATTATTTGCCAAAGCAAACAGAGAAAATCATATTATGTTGTGTTGTCAATCAATTAACCCAAACGGAATTTTTTGAGCAAGTTTTATAAAATTAATAATGAAAAGTTTTTTTTTTTGAAAGCTTAAATACGATTTAGAAATTGCTGATGAAAAAAAATCAAGTTTTTTTTCTCGATTTGTGCATTTCCTGGGTCGACATTTTGGTATCAAATGTCCGGATTTTCCAGGTTTTTAGCTAAAATAGCCTGGATTTGTTCGGCCCGGCTACGTGCTGAAAAAATTCTGGCAGCCTTACTCTAAACAAAAATCCAGAATTTTCAAAATTCAGAAAAATGATGAAACTGAACTTCAGTAACTGAAAAAACAACACAAGACTTGAAAATCCCAATGAATTGGATCTGGAAAAAGATCATAGAAATATTAATATTAAGAAAATCACTCAATCGTTTTTACGATAATTTGAGAATGATAATTTGAAAAATGATCTGCTGAATTCAGGATATTCACTTCAGTAGATGATAAAATTTTAGTTAAATCAGTTGAAAATGTTCCAGTACAAATTACAAGTCTAAGACAGAAATTGATATGAAAATTCAATAAAGAAACCCTGTACTGTCGATTGGGCCAATTTAAGCAACTACAAAGATTTAAAAAGATTTTACTTTCAAAAATAGAGAGGGAAAAGGGTGAAGCATTTATAAACCAATGAAAATTTCAATAATAATGATTGAAAGGTGGAAAGTTATTTTAATACGCGATATTAACCTGGATACTGCCCGGATAAAATTCTGAAATGTTTATCATAAAGCGAAATGAGCTGTTATTTAAGTGCAGAAAACCATAACTTGGAAACTTAACGTAACAACAAACATTGTTTTTGTGCAAGACGTTTGAATGTAATGAAAATGTGTAAAATTTTACCTGTTCTGTACAGAATATCGTAACTGATATGTTTCGATGAAAAAAATAAAAATTTGAGGTGTTTTGCCTCATATTCTTCTTAATTTTTTTTCGAATTCATTTTTGTCCAGAAGATTTTGATATTCTCAGCTCGCAAAATGTGGGAGAGCTAATTCACTGCTTACTCTAGGGGGCCCCTTAACTTTTTAAGACAAAAGCTAATCTAGATATTTTTTCACCTGGGCCCTTTAGTTTTTATATTTCAAGTTTTCATTCCGATTTTCTAGTTTTGATTTCTTTTCATGGATTTGTGGTAGTATGATTAAAGTAATGTTAAAACTTTTTTTCCCTCGGGGGGCCCCCCTGAGCCGGGAGGCTCGGGGCAGTTGCCCCTTTTGCGCTTTAATCCGGCCTTGCTAATGAGCGATATTGGAAAGAAGTGAGTTTATAATTCAAATTTCCCCACACATTTTTCCATTCAACTGACATTTTTTTTTCTATATCGGGTTTTATTTGCATTTTATCTAAAAAATAATTAGGTATAGAGCTTTAGTTGTCGGTAAGTCAAAATTTGTCTTTACATCTACACCTTCGTTTATCCACTCTCTTGCATTCCGCGATAGAAATGATTTCGATCTTGATTCAATGAGATAGTTTTCCAAAGCAAAACCACCGTCACCATCCTGATTGTAAAATATGTTTTTCAAAAATAATGCTTTAGCTTTAGCCTCTGGATCTGTTAGTTTCAATCCTACTTTATCAAAATCTAAGTAAAGTTGATTTCTGTTTAGTTTAAAAATGTAACCGTTCCAAATAAACTTTCCTGAAGCGGATTTTAATTCCGCTAAATGACTGTTCAGAGGAGGAAAGATTTGAGAAACATACCACAACTTTGACAAAATGTAAACGTTTAAAACAAAACATCTCTCGTAGAAGATTCAAGTCCTGTCGGTGAGCCGTTATAAATTTTTCTAAAAATAAATGATATTTACAAATTATGTTCTTTCTTTCTTTGATATCTCATGTTTCTCTAATACTTTCATTTACCTTTGAACAATTTTTTGAGCAAAGTTTATCCAAATAAACTGGCTGATGTGTTTCAATGGATATTGCCCAGATTTTGGGTTATAAGCTTAGGAATAGAATGCCTGGATTTTGTAATTTTTTCAGATAAAATAACCCAGATTTTCCCTGCCCGGATATATGCTGAAAAATATCTGGTGAGCTTAGGTTTGAATTGCTACCAATGTTCTGGTTTCAATTTTTTTTAATCCAAATTTGTTGCCTGTGACTGGATTGTTGAATCTGTATCCGGTTTATAATTCTTGATTTTCAGTTCGGTTAGGACAAAATCATGATTCGAATCTTGGTGTTTCATTTGAAACACTAATTTTCTGTGTTCGAAATCCATCAATCCGAAATATTAAAATAAAATATCTAAAATAACAAACCACTTTAAGGATTGGATTTGAAATTTTTAATCTTAGTTTTTTTGCAGAATTAAAACTTAATAAAGTTCCATAATGGTGATCCAGAATTGAGATATCAAAGTTTCAACATTCAGAACTTCCATTCAGATTCACTAATTGAATTGCGAATAAAAAAACGAAGAAAATAGAAAATCAATGACGCAAAATTCAAATAAGTCAATTCTGGTTAAGGATTCTGTAATAAAATGCAGTTTAGCGTTCATAATTATCGAGAATTTTCGTTTGGATTGAAAAGATTAAAAAATGGATAACTTGTACTTAATCTTCAGGTTCAGTAAAATTCAGCTGGAAGTATACTTTATTAGTTTGTTTTTTCAACATTATTTATAATGAAGATAGTTCAAAAACAAATATTTCAACTAGAATTTGATTGTACCCTCTCCCCGTAAAATTGTCTCCCTGGAAGAATAGATGGTAAGATATCATTGTAACATTTCTCATAATCAAATATCTTCCCATTCCAAATTTGGTTCCATTTTCTTGATGAGTTTTCCAGTTGTGCTAAAAATTGTGAAGGTGCCTCCTCCCCCTTTCTATTTTTCCACTGAAAAGAGAGAAGGGCACTAAACATTCACAGAACCATTTCTCGTTTCCAATCAAGCCCAATGTTTATCCATTTGCTCCAATAGTTCTCAAGCTACGCAATAAAAATTGTATGGAAGCCCGCTCCTCCCTCCTTCAACCCCACTGGATGAAGGGAGGGGCCTGACATAATCATAGAATCATTTTTCGTACCCAAATACCCTTCCATGCCAAATTTGATTCCATTAGCTTCATTAGTTCTCGAGTTTTGTAAAAAAAAAAATGTAAGCCAGCCCCACTCTCTACTTCCTATCTCCCCACTGGAAGGGGTACCGTCAAACGGGGCATCATGCAAAAGCAGGATTAGATGCAACATTTGTATACCACAACACTAATTCAATTTTTATTTCAATAAACTGTAATAAAGTTATCATTGAATGATAACAAATTGATAATAACAAAGTTTTTAACGTCGTGAAAGAGTTTTTTAAAGTTTTTGATTCTCATAAAAAATTTGAAAAATCGAGAGATAGATGTACAAATTTTTACATTTCTCGATGCAGTATAAAACTTTACCTCGTATGACGGATTGGCTTAATGATATCACCTACAAACTTTATATTGCTTTCATTATCCAATACCAACACTGTTTGTGTATAAATCTTTTTGGAACAATCAACAAATTTTTTTTAAATAAATATTTTTATAATTCAGTTAGCTGACTGAGGCAAAATACAACAAAATGCAAATCAGAACTAAATCTCATATATCGCGTTTCCATATGCTGGGATATGATTGTTTTGCATTATGCGTTTGTTAACATTTAAATTTCATCCATCCTAAGATTTTTTCACATGATTTAAGATTATTTTGACGTATTTTTTACCCCTTAATATATGCAGCAGATTAACATTTTTTCCTTAAAAACATTTACGACAGAAAACATGAAAAATTTAATTCGAACAAATCCAAAAATTACAGCAATTGGTGCTTTATGCGTTATGACATCACAAATGTATCAACAATTTTAAATTTTAAAACATTTTTATTTGATTTTTTATTAATTACAGAGTTTGTTGCAACTTACCCCTTTTTTGTAGGGTTAAAATAGCATGTTTTTGTTAATTTAAAAATCTGGTAAATCCAATAATTTTTCTGACTACGTCAGCTTGGTGTTCCATCAACCTTAAAACTTTTTTTGTACAAGAGAAATGATTATCTTTAAGCATTAAGATTTTAGAAGCCATTGAAGTTGAAAAATGTTGCATGTTGCCTCAGTTGACGGTACCAAATCTTCATAGAAACAAGCCTCGTACAAAAATACATGCCGAATTTGATTCCATTTGCATGATCAGTTCAAGAGTTATGAAAACTTGTACTTTTATTTGAGAAACCCTTACCTGCCTTCCAGGATGAAGGAGGGGTCCCAAACTATTATAGCAACCTTCCCAGGCCTCAGAAGCCTCCACCTGTCAAGTTTCCCATAAATCGGTTCAGTGGATTCCAAAAATTGTTCAACTCGTGTCTAATTTTTGTAATTTCGTATGAGAGCCCCCCTTCTTTTTTATTCGGAAAGATTTAAAAGTATTATTCCCGGCCTTGAAAACGGGTACACAAAAAATTTTACGTTGATCGGTTCTGTAGTTTTCGAAAATTATTCGAATTTATTTTGTATGAGAACCGCACCCCCTTCTTTAAGTCAGAGCGGTTTGAGAGTATTTTAGAAACCATCTCCGGCCCCAAAAACCCTCAGATGCCAAATTTCACATTGATCGGTTCAGTAGTTTCAGAGTCTTTAGGGAGCAGACAGACAGACAAACATTCATTTTTGTATATTAATTAGCTGACCCGGTGTGCGTTGCAAGACCTTCCAAAAATAAATTAAATTTTAAAAAAATATTTGAATTTTGTTTTTAAAGGTGTTATAAAAGCTCGGTTTATGCCAAAAATCTATAGAAGCCCCCCCTATCTCATCCCAAACGCAAGTGCTGGAAGGAGGTAGAGATCCCAGTATCCCAGAGATCCCAGTAGAGATCGTATTCAAAACCTTTCATATTAATATTGGTTGATAAGTTTTAAGCAATACATCAAAATTTATATGGAATCCCCTCCGTCCCTTCCCTCTCCAACTGCAAGACAAAAGGGTCTGTAAAATTCCATAGAAACATATATTGTATTCATATTCCCATATCAATTTTGATTTTTTTTTCTTGATTACTTCTTTACCATGAAAATTGGACCCCCTTCCCATTTCCTATGTATTCACTGGAAAAAATATGGTGTATCAAATAATCATAGAACCATTTCTCGTACCCAAATGATTTCCATGTCATATTTGGTTCCATTTGTTTGATAACTTCTTGGTTTATACAAAAAAATTTGATGTGCGCTCCCCTCTTCCCTAACTCTATCCCCAATTGAAGGAGAAAGGAGCCTCGAATAAGCATTTAACCATTTATCGTATCCAAATACCCTCCCATGTAAAATTTGTTTCCATTTGCTCGATTAGTTTTCGAGTTATGCCAAAAATTGTATCGGAGCCCCCTACTCTCCTTCCTATCATCCAGTGGAAGGAAGCAGTAGTTTCAAATGTTCATAGGAACAATACCCTACCAAGCGAAATTAGTTTTCATTTGCTGGATAGGTTCTCGAGTGATGTAAAAAATTGTATAAGTGTACCCTCCCATTTTAAAAATTTCCACTCAGAAAGAACAGAGCGTTCTCAAAATATCATAAAAACATTTCCCGTATTCAAATACTTTCCCATGCCAAATTTAGATTTATATGATTTATAAGTTTTCCAATTATGCTGGAAAATGTAAAGGAGCCCCCTCCCCCTTTTCTATAATTCCACAAAAAACGTGCAAGGGTTTAAAATATTCATAGCAACCTTACTCGTACCCAAATACTCCTCCAAGCCGAATAGTTCTCAAATTATGTAATAACAATGTAAATAAGCCCCCCCCTCTCAGCTTATACCCCCACTGAAAAAGGGAGGGGTCAAAAATAACCATAGAAACATTTCTTGTGTTCCAATACCATCTCATACCAAATTTGGTCCAATGTCTTGATTGGTTTTTGAGTTATGTGAAAAAATGTAAAGTAGCCCCCTCACCCCTTTCTATCTCCCCACTGAAAGGAAAGAGAGGTACCTAAAACAGGATCTCGAGTTATGCAAAAAATTGTCTTTTGTTTTGGAGGCCCTCCCCCCCCCCCCCTTCATGAGAGAAGGAGGGGTCTCAAACCACTATAGGAACCTTCATCTGCCTCTAATACCCCCATCAGCCAAGTTTCACGCAAATCGGTTCAGTAGTTTCCGAGTCTATAGGGAACAGACAGACAGACAGAAATCCATTTTTATAAATAAAGATGTCATGTCTTTGCTGATTTGTTTAAACTTTGACGAAACGGCCATTTCGTCAAAAGTGTATACCGTCAAACGGGGCATCATGCAACAGCGGGGTTCGATGCAACATTTATATAACACTACATTGAATCTATTTTTAATTTAATGTATTGTAATAAAGTTATCTTTTAATGATAACAAAATGATGATGACATAATTTCTCGCATCTTAAGCTAGTTGTCTTTAATTTTTTATTTTTATGTAAAATTTGAAAAATCGAGCAATAAATGTACAAATTCTAACATTTTTTTATGCTGAAAAAAACTTTACCCAGTATGACGGATCGGCTTGATAAAATTGCCTACAAACTTTTTACAGGTTTCATCATATTATATCAACATTGTTGGTGTAAAAATATTTTTCGAACAATCACCCAATTTTTTTAAATGAATATTTTTAATATTCAGTTAGGTGTCTGGGGTTAAATGCAACAAAATGCAAATCAAAGAAATACCTTGAAAATCTCGTTTCCAAGTGTTGAAATATGAATGTTTTGAATCACGCGTTTGTAAACATTTAAATTTCATTCATCCAAACATTTATTTTTATGATTTCAGCTTTTAGAATTTTTCGTAGAATTATTTAACCCCTAAATGTATGCAGCATCCTTAATTTCAGAATGAATGAAAATTTGTTTTTACAGACCCAAAAACTACTGCAATTGGTGTTGTCATGCGTAATGGTCTTTAAGACATCGCAAATATATTAAAAATTATGAATTTTCGTACGTGTTCATAAGATTTTTCATTAAAAACAAAGTTTGTTGCAAGTTACCCCATTTTCTAAGGAGGGTGAAAATCGCATGTTTTTAGAAAATTAAAAATAACTGAAGAAACCAATAATTTTTTTAACTACACCAATTTAATGTCCCAGCATCCTTAAAACTTTTGATGCATAAAGGATACGATTAACTGTGAACATAAGTTTTTTAGAAGCTATTAAAGTTGAAAATTGTTGCATGTTGCCCCAGTTGACGGTATATCACTGAACTACATAGCGGTGTCATCTGTGTTAGAGAAAACTAGCGAACATTGTAATCTGCAGACCGAAAGGGGTCATTTAATTGAAATATTCGATAACATGTGCATTTGAGAATATTATAAAGCTTCACAATTTGAAGAAATGGCTCAAATTTTCATTAAATCCGTGTACCACAAGCCTGATATAAAATTATGTTGAAGTTTCGAGTGGTAAAGTGTGAAGCAAACAATTTGCCTAAAACAGGCATGAGCGAATCATTCTGAAATGCCTGCCTTGCAATCGATATAAATCAGATTGCTCAATTATTCTGCTTGTCCTTTGAATATTTCTGATTTCCAAAACGGCAGCCTGCTAGCAGTTGTTAAACAAGCTTTTCGTTTTTCCCAAACAAGGAAAACAACATCAAATTGCTGAATGCCAAAACAGCGCTTCGGAAAACCAAACAAAACATGACAGATCATCACGGTCTACATGTAGCACACATACATGCACACGAAATCCTTCCCGTCTGAAGAGGCCGAATGTGAGAAACATTCCCATTCCACCCATCGTATCGGTTGGCGAGAGCAGAAATGGGAGGGAAAAATCCTCAACGAGAAAAATGGAAAAGCCGAATGGCCAACAAGAGCAACAAGAGAGAATCGAGAATTTGCAAATAAAAAATCACGTTAACTTGAGAAGGACGAAAGCTCCCCACACAAAGAGCGAACAAAAGCAAGATTGATGATTATTTTAGGATGAATACAGTACTACCCTACATTTAAGCAGAAATTGAACAAAATGAAGCCTGATGTGGGAAACAGTTGAAACCAGCAAAACTTTGAGGTTGAAAAATTATTAAAAAAATTTGTGTCGTCTCTCTGTAGGGGTCCGCTTAAGGGTTGAGATACGAAGAAAGCCCACCAAAAACAGGAAAACAGATGTTTCCGGAATGTTTCATAATTGAATGGAACCCAGAAGGGGTTCCTACTTTGCAGCAAGACAAATTACGTTCCAGCTTATTTGGAAAGTCATTTTTCTCTCAGCGGATAATGAAGTGGAAGGTGTGCTTTCATAATTTACTACACATTTTAATGGACTAAATAATCTGGAAGATTAATCAAAAGGAATAATGGAACTGATTCGCCAGAAAGGACCCGCTCAGGTAGCTACGAATTTCCGGCAGCTCAAGAGCGGCAATGATCCAATCATCAACTTTGAAGTGAAATATCAACAGGTTTCCCTTGGAGTTTTTTTTTTTTGCTGCTGCAAGCCACATTTCCTCTGCTTTCGGAAGGACCGGAGGCGGACGGCTTCTGGCAAACGGTTTGCAATTCCGGCAATCTGATGCCGTGATTTATTTAATTTTTTTGTCTACAAAATATTCACAGAACCATTCGAGGAAATGGAAATTTCCTCGCCTCGGTTAGACGAATGGGGCCAACGACGATGCAGAAAAGAGAAGAAGAAAAAACAAGTCACGCAAAATAATCCTGCTTCAAGGAAGGTGCGAAAAGTCATCCTTTCGTGCCTTGGCCCATGGTTTTTTTATGTTGGCTTAAGTAATTTTCCACACTTTCCTCAGAAGTGGCTTATTCATTTTGCTATGTCAAATCAGCAGTGCCTTGTTTAAAATATTAGCGCTCTTCAGCTGGGGTATGCCTAGGGAGCTGTGATCCAGGTGCCAGAAGAAAAACCCGGCTCTTTGAATCGGTTTCAATTGAACGGTGACAGCTAAATTTCCTCGCTCCCGCTTCATTGACATCGGAGACATTTTCATTATTTCCATCGGACTCCAAATTACCGGTTTCTGGGTTGTGCGGTCACTGGAAAGTGATAGCAACGACTGCGCTGCACTGACTGAAATGTCGACCGACAGCTGCAAACCATTTGGCAATAATGCATTTCATTTAAGCGAATAATGGCGGTGGAATACCTACATAGCTGGTACAAAATTGCTCTCCTCGTTATAATTTGGTCCAGAAATGACCACAGTAAGTTATTCAAGAGCATCGATTGCTCACGAGCTCAATCAGTTTCAATTGTTGGCATAATCGTCAATAATCATTGAAGGTTGAAAGTGAACTCTATTGAAAATAGATTTAGGGGACCATTTAACGAATTGAACGAAGACAACTTTCTATGGAAACGTGTCCCTTGGTAATACCCTTATCATTGAACGCAGAACACTTTTCAAAAACATACTTTTTTGTACACAAAAACATTATTTTGAAAAAAAATTAAATTTTCTTTAAAACTAGAATGTCAATTTGACATTATTGGATTGATTGCAACTTGAGGATTGATTGCAAGAGGAAAATTCCAACCGGAAGCTCTTCTGTATACATACATATATAAATAAGGTAATGTGGCAGGGCCGCGTTTTAACATAGTCTTACAACTCACCGCAGCTCGTGGCGTAGAGGATTTGAAGGCTATCCTTCTTCTTGACCAGTGGGCATGAGATCGAATCCCGGTCAAGGCATACATAGTACACTTTCTGTTGGTTGGTGGTTTCAGTATTTGTAAAATGCTACCCATCATACCTTCGAAAGATGTAGGTACGCTTAGAGTTAAGAAAAAGGAATCTCTTCGAGGAAACATCAAGCTTCATTGAGATCCTGAATATGTTTATAAATTGTATATTTTTACCGGAAGACAAATCTTATTTTTTGTTATAAGCGCTCAAGTCTTCTAAGCCGGTGGTCATGAGATCGAATATTAATAACGGCATACATAAAGGGTGATACGGTCAAAATTTGGTCAATATCAACTTGACGTATTTCTTTCAATTTTGCATTTAAAAAACCTGAACACCCCTCATTTTGAAGGTGTGTGTGTGTGTAGAATGCTGCTTCTATTTTGATTTTGGAATTCACTCTTCAGTTGTCAAAACGCCGTCCAAGGAAGAAGAGCAGCGTATCAAAATTTTGCTCGCGCATCGCGAAAATCCGAGCTACTCGCGCGCAAAGCTGGCAAAATCGCTAAAAGTTGCCAAATCAACCGTTACAAATGTAATTAAAGTGTTTGGGGAACGTTTGTCGACAGCCAGGAAGTCTGGATCGGAATTCGGAAGCCGCTGAGACGACAAAGAGAGTTGCCGGTAGTTTCAAGCGAAACCCTAACCTCTCTCTCCGAGATGCCGCAAATAAGCTGGGTGTATCGTCTACAACCGAGCATCGAGCCAAAAAACGAGCCGGACTATCGACTTACAAGAAGGTAGTGACTCCAAATCGCGATGATAAACAAAATACGACGGCCAAAGCGCGATCCCGGAGGCTGTACAGTACACGACGATGCTGACGAAGTTTGACTGCGTTGTAATGGACGACGAAACCTACGTCAAAGCCGACTACAAGCAGCTTCCGGGACAGGAGTTTTATACGACAAAAGGAAGGAGAAAGGTAGCAGATATTTTCAAGCACATCAAACTGTCAAAGTTCGCGAAGAAATATCTGGTTTGGCAAGCCATCTGTAAATCGTGGCTGTACAAAATCTGATGGCAGGGGTTAAGCGTAAGGCCCGGCAATTCTGATTTGGAAAAGCGGAAGCCTAACTGAATATTTTTCCTGAATTATTTACTAATTAAACTTGAAAAAGAAATTTAATTTGATTTTTTAAATAAACCACCGATTTACACGCGTTTTCCCTTGACCAAATTTTGACCGTATCACCCTTGTACCCCTATGTCTGGGAGCTGGTGGTTTTAGCATTCGTACGGTTTAGTGTTATGTTAAATTAAATCTCTTCAATGAAACATAACATTTCACTGAGATTCTATATAATAGCGCCAGCACTAAATTTTACTTCGGAAGTCCGGACTCCCGACTTCCGAAAGACTTCCGACAAAAAAAGTGAAGTACTAGATTGTCGGAAGTCTGTGTTTTGTTGCCAGTTCACCAGCGACGTTTCTAATTTTTTTTACTTTAATTCACAATATTATATGCATGTGAAACGTTGGCCATGTTTAAAGACAACTTGTGGTTAAATCTTACTAGAAAATTATTTTTTTTAAGATTTTTGGAATAATCGCTATAGTTATAGCTATAGCTATTTTTGAACCTAAAATCCTTCTAAATCTAAAATCTGTCGGTGAGTCCAGAACTGAAATTAAAAAAAAAATCCCTATAGAACAATTTTTGAGTTGTTCCCCAATTTAAAAATTTTGAAAAGAGAAAAATTGCTTGTACATAAATCCGATATCTCGAAGTACATAACATCAATTTGAAATGTGTTATTTGATATTAAAGCTGAATGAATTTACCATCGATAATATGAACTTCACTGTTATGTTTAGTTAACAGTATTGTGGATATTTATGGATTTATCAAACCCTCCAAAGCTGTTCGCAAAATATCCGTTTCGAGTAAAATTGACCTGTAGTATGTTAGCGTTCTTCTGGCCGCAAATGTTTACCTTTTTTGTTGATATTTGATTCACTGTGTAGATAATTTACTCTAATTTCTAAATTTTTCTATATTAAGTTGATATATTTTACCAAGTTATCTGTAGTTGGTTCCGATTGAAAAAAGTCCCGAAAATAAAATTTTAGTTTTAAATTATTCATAACTTCAGACAGCTTTGCTGTATCCGAGTGTTTTTTTGATCTTTGGAATAGTCAAGAATAAATCTATCCGACAATATATATAAGTATGTTGGAGTCCGATGAATTTTTTTTGAAGAAAATGGTGGAAAAAATCTTATTTAGAAAAAAATACATCCAATTTAGGCTTTGCTTTGCTGTATCTCATTTCTCAATGAACCGAAATTTTTAGACTCAAATTTTAGTTTTTTTCGTTGATTTTATTATCATTTTCTCTCTTCTCCCAACACACTTGGTTCCTCAAAAATCACAATTCTTCAGTATATTGAAATGAAGATTTAGATGATCTTTTTTTGCGTTCCAAGTCATATTAACCCGAACAGCTTTGGAAGGTTAACCGTATTTTTTAAAGAAAAACTCAATTCTATCGATGGTTTTGAACTAGATTTTTACAAGTTTCACATGATTTTAATAAATTCACAAATATCTTTAATACTTACTGTTAATTAAACACAAAAATGAATGATGGATGCTTAATTTATTCACCTTCTAAATGTAAAAAAAGAAATTTATAATGGATATTCTGTAGACCGATATATTCGGATTTATGTACAAGGGCTCTACTACTTAGATGGTATTGAACTTATTTTTTTAAATTGTAAACTAGTGTTATTATTAGTGAAAATTTAAAAAGAAACCCTGATAAAGGACCAAATCTCTTTCAAACTTTAAAACAGACTTTTTTTCGCTTCACGAAAATTCATCTTATTCATCTATGTGATCAAATCGGGGGACTGAGATGTAGAGAGAAGATACGCCAATGATCACGCAAGATGTACAGTAGGGTGGCCCAAAATTGCCTGATATCTGGGATTCTGGAGGCTCAACCTCCAAATGGGAGCTAAGTGTGTAAGAAACAAACTTTCACATGGCGGCGACTCAGAAAAATGATGTCAAGAAGACGCACTGGGTCGATTTTTGAAAAAAAAGTCCTTTTTTTTAATTTCGCAATAAGAAAATTTTAATTCATAGAAATTACACTAAACATATGAGTTTTATATTTTTTAATTTTATTTCGTTTTACAAACTTTACAACTTTACAACAAATTTGCCCAAGAAAGCATGTTATTGATTCAAAAGTTCTGCTAGATCATTAATGACTGATAAACTCTGGAATTAAATTTAAGCAGCTTTGTAATCACTTCTCGACTCTCAAAATTTGAGCTCAATTTCCTAAAGAAAACGGGGTTCAAGTTGCAAATTTTCAAAAAATGCCAAAGAATTCTCAGTATCGGAATCTTTCAATGAGTTTTTGAATGAAAATCTTTTAAGTCTCATAATATTTTTCTAATGCTCTTCGTCCGTACATTCTGGACCATTTTTTGCTTCAAAACGACATCAAATTGCTCATAAAAAAAGCCAGACAGTTGTTGAGCTCTGACAAAAACCATAAACGATTTTTTTCGAAGTTTCCAGACTTAACTATTCATAATTGTAATTTTTGAGGTTGTTTATAAATATAAGATCGTTCATCGGTGCACTAGTAGTAAAAGAAGCTTGATAGGATCACCCTTTTAAATGAACTGGTACTACAAACTGGACCAACTTTTCAGGTTTCAAATTATCCACTTAAAAATGTTCTCAAAAGAAGTTCTCTGAAGAAGTTCTAGATAATCTTCCGTATCTCGAAAATTGTTTTCAGGTTTTCTTTCGTTAAAAGTCCGTTAGGGTGGTTAAATTTTTTTAAGCTTCTTTGAGCCACACTGTCAACAAATTCTTGGTACACCATTGTCCACGATTTTGAGAAACCTCAAAGGTAGATTATGAATTGATTGCCGGTACCAAAAATTAGCACCATTCTTGTCATTATGCAACTTATAGTCGATGTTTTTAGTACTGATGTCAAGGAAATTCTTCAATTGATTTTTTTAATATGATTTTGGATAAAGCTTCTCACTTTGCTTTTTGAAGTTTTTTTTTAAACATCGCCAAGTTTCAATAAGTAAGAAAGAACTGCTCGATTCCACGTCATCAAAAGATTTATTGTCACAATCTTAGAACTTTCAGAGTGCTCAACATTGTGATTTTAATGGTTGAACCGATGCGAGCTTATAATATCCTTCCCTGAGGGCAAATGGTTCCTAGGAAGGTTTTTCCTAGCTACTCCACAGATCATAGGCATTCAATTTCTCGAGCTGCATAACTGGGAATTTCGTCACATTTGTGGGCTTAAAATTTACCTCAACATTTGTGTTTTGTATTGTATAATTGTTGCCATAACGCCGAGCCACCCTAGCCAAATTCCGAAAGAGTGAGTTCTCTCTCTAGAACTCACCTCGACGATACGAAAGGTACACGATCGTGCTGACAGCATCAGCTGTTGATCAAGCAATAAAAATCACTTTAGTCCAACCACCAACCGAACAACATCGCCTCTTTAATTTTAACCCCGTCGGTCGAATAAAGTTTGGGAAAAGTCAAGTTCCCCCCGGTAAATTGCTCGAGTTTTTGTTTCTAGTGGAAGAAATATTGTGTAGTGAGTTTATCACTGAAGGTATTGGTCTGTCCCACCAAGTGAAACGGGACTTGTGTGTAGAGCCTTAATTGCTCAAAATTGGACTTTGTTCCTCTGTTCGGATCGTCTAAAGGTGTTACAGTCCACTTCAAACTTTGTGTGCGACGATCCAGAACATTTTGGTCCATTCGAACCGAATAAGGACAGTGCAGCTCTAGTGACCGACGGATGGTTGATGTGTTTGGGTTGAGATTCCTTGAACTTTCTGGACTCCAAGCGATCAAGCGCCATCGCTTTTTTGTGGGTATCAAGCCGCTGCGCCATCGCTGCACGGCCATCGCGCATTCCTGCGCCATTTCGCAGCGTCACAGCGAGACCTACAAAAGGTTGGACGGCGAGCAGACGGAACAGAAGTTGGTTTTATTTGTCGGAACATCCTGGACAGCATTCGGATAATTTTGAACAAACAGGAAAGTACAAGTGTGCATGTCGTTTGTGGCGTTGATTGTGGGATAAATAAATTTCGGATATTGGAATCGATGAATTATTTCTGGGTAGTATTTGGGGTGATTTAATAAGTGCAATCCTTGATTAAATTAAGATCTATTTTCTGCTGTTGTTCTGGTTTACCTTGCCAGTCAACTTTTGTTGAATCCCCCAGTCAATCGGGCGCGCTTGGTTTGTGGAACGTTGAGTTGAGTCGAGTTATTCAATCATCCGGATTGAATTAAGTCAATTAATTAGAAAGTAAAGTGCATTTGATTCAGTTTTGTGTCTGAGGTTTTGTCTGTTTTGGTCAGTGATCGGAAAGATCAACCATTGGTAACAAATAAGCACCTAGAAGTGCAAAGCAAGTGCTAGTGCGTGTCGAAGTGGCGAATAAATTTCTTTGATTAATTTACCAGGTGTCAGATTTTGGAAGGTTTTTGAGTTTGATAGTAAGAAGTGGCATCGCCACTAAAGAGGCCGTGTCGACGTGAACAATTATTTGCAAATTTTAACAGTTTTTGGTCAGATTTTGTAATTTGTGATTTGTGTCAGATTTTGTGGTATTTGTCAGCGAGTGCAATATAAGGCATGGCCACAATGGAAGACGTTGATTTCAGCGAATTGAAGGAGCAGGACAGGCAGTTGAGGAGGACGATTAAATCCATAGCTACTTTTGTCAGCGAGTTCCAACGAGGCCAACATGAAATCGAGGTTGAAGTGCGGTTGGAAACGTTGGAAAATGCCATGCGTAAGTTTTACGAGGTGCAGAGGAGGATGAAAGTCATTCTCGATGATGAAGAAATAGAAAGGAATCCAGACACCAAGGAAACCGAAACTGAACGCAAACGTCGTATCAAAGCTCACACTTCTCGTCGTGAAGCGGAATTCGACGAAACGGCTAACGAAGTCGAAAAATTGTACTATCCTACGAAGGCTGCGTTACTGAATTTTCGACCAAACGGAAAAAACACGATGGAACCAAAAGATGGATTTGACACGACTATGTCTAGGGTCAAACTTCCTGATATTCAGCTACCGAGCTTCGGAGGAAGGTTACGAGAATGGGTGACGTTCCGCGACATGTTTGTAAGCCTCATTAACAACAACAGCCAGCTTTCTCCGATCGACAAGTTCTCGTATTTGCGATCGTCGGTAACGGATGAAGCCCTTCAGGAAATCAGTTCGATCGAAATGACCACAGCTAACTTCCAAGTCGCATGGAACGCACTCGAGAAAAGATACGAGAACAGAAAACTGATTGTAAAGGCCCACTTGGATGCACTCTTTGCAATTGAGCCGATGCGAAGAGAGAATTGCGAGTCGCTGAATCGTCTGATTAGCGACTTTGACAAAAACTTACAAATGTTGAGCAAAATTGGGGAGCAGCCGGAGAATTGGTCAACCTTGCTTGCCCACATGGTTTGTATGCGTCTGGATGCAGTGACTCTCCGCCAATGGGAGACGCATCACAACTCAAAAGAGGTTCCTTCGTACGAGAAAGTCATGGACTTCCTGCGTGATCAGTGCCTGGTTCTACAGTCCCTCCTTTCTAACAATGTGCCTGAGTCCGAGTTCCGTCGATCCAGAACAACAACGACCCATCTGTCGTCACAACCTCGAGGAGGTTGCGTATTTTGTGGCGAGCCTTTCCACAAGGTGTATCAGTGTCGAAGATTCCAGAATTGGTCAGTAAACGAGCGTTTGTCAGAAGTGAGAAAGCATCGCCTGTGTATTAACTGCTTCTCAACTGAACATTTTGTTGATTCTTGTTTAAAAGATTCGTGCCAACTCTGTCGGGATAAACATCATATTCTTTTGCACTTCGACAAGCCTAGCAATTTCGCGCGACCTTATTCCTCCTCCGTTCCACAAAGACGTCGTAGACCAAGTTATGCCAATCAATCGCGGGTGAATCAAAATAGACCGAACTCACAATACCAACCACAGCACACACCAAATCAGGCACCTCCCCAAGCATCCACTTCCTACCCAGTTGTTCAATCATCCAATCCACAGCTTAACCCACAAGTCACCACCGATACTCTTATTTCGCACACTTTTGGAACCACTCAAAGGAGTGAAAGCTTTCCTCTTCAAGTTCTGTTGTCGACAGCAGTTGTTCGTGTAGTTGATCGATTTGGAAATCACACATTTGCTAGAACCCTACTTGATTCATGTTCAGAGTTCTGTTATGTAACTAGCAGCTTTGCTAACAAACTAAACCTCGTTGAATTCAAGGAAACTTTGACAGTTCAGGGAATTGGTAATGCCTCGGTCACCTCCACAAAAGCAGTAGAAGCAATCATTGAGCCTCGTTTACCTACACTTTCTAGCTATCGCGAAAATATGCATTTCCACATTTTACCCAATATAACTCGCACATTGCCCGTAAAACCCGTTCCAATTCATCGTCAAAATTCATTGCCTGATGTTGTTTTAGCGGATCCAGATTTTTGGAAACCGGGCCCCATTGATATGATTATTGGGGCAGAGTATTTTTATGAGTTGTTGTGTGATGAAAGTCATAAAGTCGCTGATAATGGTCCAGTTTTACAAAATTCAGTATTCGGTTGGATAGTGTCCGGGAAAGTGTCAGAAAAACAGTCCGATTTAGTTGTCAGTCTAGAGGGGCCTGACCAGTGTGGATCAGGTGCGCCTCGAACGTGTCAGAGTAGTACAGCTACACTTGTCAGTTCTACGGCCCAACTTGAGGAATTAGTAGCCAGATTTTGGGAGCTCGAATCGTGCCATACTAAAAGCACCTATTCCGTAGAAGAGACGGCTTGTGAAGAGTACTTCAAGCGCACTATAAGCCGAGATTTAGAAGGGAGATTCATTGTTAGTTTGCCCAAGAAACCTGCCATTATACGGCAACTTGGAGAATCTCAAAACATAGCGATGAGGCGGTATATAAGCCTTGAAAAACGGTTGATTGCGAATCCCGAACTGAATTCAATGTACACCGAATTCATTCATGAGTATCTCTTAATGGGTCACATGAGAGAAGTGCAAGAGAGTCAGATTTCACCTCAGAGTTTGTGTCAGGGTTCAAGTCAGAATTTAGAAGGACAGAATCATGATAGCGTTGTATACTATATGCCGCACCACGCAGTGCTGAAACCGGACAGCACCACAACGAAACTACGAGTAGTTTTCGATGCATCGTGTCGCACCTCAACCGGCGTTTCGCTTAACGACGGTTTGAGGGTGGGCCCAGTTGTTCAAAACGATCTGATGTGCATCATCCTACGCTTCCGTCTGCATCGGTACGCAATCAGTGCAGACGTTGAGAAGATGTACCGGATGGTACGCGTACAGAGTCCGGATCAGCACCTCCAACGCATTTTATGGAGAGATTCGCCAAATGATCCAATTAAAATTTATGAACTTACTACAGTTACCTACGGAACGGCAAGTGCTCCATATTTAGCCACAAGGTGTCTCAGAAAGCTCGGTGAAGATAACATTACAACTTATCCAATCGGTTCCAGAGTTATCATCGAAGATTTTTATGTGGACGACTGTCTAACAGGTGCTGACAGTGTCGAAGAAGCTATGGCACTCATCCAAGAAACAACTTCTCTCACCGATTCTGCAGGTTTCAATCTACGAAAGTTCAATTCGAACTGTTCGAGCATTTTGAAGGGCCTCCCCCGGTATATGATCGATAACCAGTCAGTATTCGAACTCGATAGCTCAAGTTCAACAGTCAAAACTCTCGGAATGAAGTGGAATACAACAGCAGATGAATTCTGCTTCAGTTATCCTCAGTTGAAATTCGATAATTGTGAGATAACTAAGCGAGTTGTGCATTCCGATGTGGCGTGTTTATTTGACCCACTTGGATTAGTGGGACCTGTTGTTGTTCAGGCTAAAATATTCATCCAACATTTGTGGCGCATAAAATTGGATTGGGATGAGCCGTTGGATGAAAAAAGTCAGCAGTTCTGGATAGAATATCGGCAGAATCTCGTTGCATTGGCTCAATTATCAATTCCTCGTTGGGTCGGATTCAGAAATAGTCTTGTGTCAGTTCAGTTACACGGATTTTGCGATGCTTCAGAACGTGCATACGGGGCGTGTTTGTATTTACGATGTGTGGATTCAAACGGATCCATTTTAGCACGATTGATAACTTCGAAATCGCGAGTTGCACCACTCGAAAACCTGAAACGATCGAAACGCAAGACCTCCATTCCACGCTTGGAGCTATCATCTGCTTTAACGCTCAGCCATCTGTACGAGAAATTTACGCACGTGAATCCACACATCAACGAAGCATACTTTTAGACAGATTCGATGATCGTCAAGCATTGGCTTGCGTCTCCACCGTCACGATGGCAAATGTTTGTCGCAAATCGAGTATCTGAAATCCAGCACATTACAAAGAATGGAAAGTGGAATCATGTAGCCGGAATTGAAAATCCAGCAGATCTCATTTCGCGCGGTGAGTCTCCTGACCAGTTGATATGTCAGAGTATATGGTTTGAAGGTCCCCACTGGTTATCTCAAGAAGAGCATTCATGGCCCACCGAAAACGACCAAAGGTCAACAGAAATAGAACCGTCATTATTAGAAGAGAAACCAAGTACTGCTCTTGTCGTCCACGAAGCTCCACGAAATGAAATTTTTGATCTACATGATTCCTTTGTCAGTCTCACAAGAATTGTCGCATTGTTCAAACGCTTCCGGCACAATTCGCAGAAGGTGAATAGGGATAAGAAAATAGTCGGAAACCTCAGTCGGTTCGAATTATCGGAAGCAACGCTCACACTGGTTCGCTTATCTCAAGCTGAAAGCTTTGCAGCGGAGTTAAGTGATCTCGCAAGACACGGAGAGGTCAAACACTCGTCACGAATTGCTGGTCTTGGTCCCTACTTGGATAAAGGAGCCATTCGAGCGCGAGGGAGATTGAGGAATGCAAACATTGCATTTTCGCGCAAGCATCCATGGATCCTCGATCACCGCCATCAGCTTACCATATCCATTATGCGGGATTATCATTTTCGGCAATTCCACGCTGGTCAACAACTTCTTATCTCAAGCGTGAGGGAACAGTTTTGGCCAACAAACATAGCGAGTTTAGCCCGATCCGTGATCCATTCATGTATTCCATGCTTCAGATCAAAACCGAGGGTTGTTGAACAAGTGATGGGTGACCTACCTGCCGAGCGAGTAACCGAATCATCAGCGTTTTTAAGAGTTGGAGTGGATTATTGTGGCCCTTTTCTCGTCAGCTATCCAAATCGTAGAGCGAGTCCTGTCAAGTGCTATGTGGCCATATTCGTTTGTTTGGTAACCAAAGCAGTTCACCTAGAGCTCGTCATGGATCTGACAACTCAAGCGTTTATCGGAGCTTTACGAAGATTCGTTGGACGTCGTTCGAAACCAAAGCTGATCATGTGTGACAATTCCACTACCTTCGTCGGAGCAAGCCGAGAGTTAAAGGAACTAGTTCACCACTTCCACTCAAGTCAGTTTCAAGACACAGTTGTTAGAAATGCGTCAGACCAAGGGATCGAGTTTAAGTTTATTCCGCCACGTACGCCAAATTTCGGAGGCCTCTGGGAGGCACAAGTCAAATCATTCAAGAGCCATTTTAAAAAATCGGTTGGCTTGCGTACATTGAGCGTCGATGAAATGATAACAGCATTGGCACAGATAGAGGCTGTTCTCAATTCAAGACCCCTTACACAGCTCACAAGCGATCCGTCAGATTTTGAAGCACTAACTCCAGGGCATTTCCTTGTTCAACGCCCGATGACAGCAATTCCGGACAGAGATGTCATAGCAGTACCGACAAACCGACTTACTATGTGGCAGAGAGCTCAACAACTTACACAGCAATTTTGGAAAAAGTGGAGAACGCAATATTTGTCAGATTTGCAAAATCGTTCAAAATGGAAAAAGCAAAGTCAGAATATTAAAGTCGGAATGTTAGTAATCATAAAAGATGATAATAGTCCTCCTCAGAAATGGCAACTGGGTCGAGTTGAGAAAGTGTTTCAAGGGCAGGATGGTAACGTCCGCGTTGTAACGGTTCGTACGCAAAACGGGTCCTTTGACCGTGGCATAAGCAAGATTTGTATTCTTCCCATTCGTGAAAATGAAGTCGGCAATGTAACCGAACCTAATTCAGAACAGAATGAGTCAGAACAAATGTCGTTTGAATAAAATCAGAAATGTTTTACAATGGTAATTCGTCAAAAAATATGATAAAGATTGAGTCAGAACCAAATGTCAGTTATCGTCAGAAGACCTTATAATGGAAATTCGTCAATAAAAGTTCCAACAGGGACTTCTAAGAAATATTTTGGAAAAATGTGTCAGTTGTTAAAGTCTTCATGTGTGTCTATTTGTCTGTTTATGTCAGAATAAGTCCAGTCAGTATGTGCAATGGAGCATGTGGTCATTGCAAGTTATGTTTAAAACTACTAAAGTCCTGCGGGACATTTCTATTTTTTGGGTATCGAACATCGGAGAGCCATGAATCCACCAACAACTACAGCAAGCACCACTAAGCAAGTCACCGAGGTCCCTATCAATCTATGCATGACGTCCGGAATCCACACGTCAACAATCCATCACATCAAGCGGAAGTGGCTTGCAACGGACTCACCAGCAGCGCGTCCAGCATTAAATGGCTTATCGAAAGCTTCTGGTAGAAGAACTTCCCACGCAGCGTCAAGTTATGCTGACTGGTTGGTCACCACACCGAATTTATCGAAAGTTTTTTTTAATTCAATTTAAAAAAAAAAAAAAACTGTGAAAAAACCATTTGGCAATGAATCGACACGTACTAGTGATCAGCAGCATCAACGGGTGGATTTGTGTCCCAACAGCAGCTGATCCAAACTACGCAACAGCAGCATGAGAAGAAAAACACACCAGGAGGAATTTCCAGCCACCAGCAGCCGTATATCTCGTACGTACAAAGCTGGCAAAAGGGTTGCCTTTGTTGTACGGGATACGTTCGGTGACCACTCGGTGATATATCGGCCGTAGGCAAACGGCAATGGCATTAATCTGATCACCACACAGAGCAGCGAGCGAGAACAATCGAGAATCGAAAATTGTCGATCGGCGATACTATATAGTACGGTTTCACGGTCAAACTGTTTGACAAACCGTTAAATGAAAGTTTTGTTTGTTAAATGTTAAAGGATCTGTTTTTTTTTGTACGAAATATTGTTAGTATGTGAGAATTGATTGAATTGTTAGTATTAAGAATAATTTTTGTGAATTGGTGTTGAAACGCGGCTGGTTTCAAGGGGGGCGGCATGTTTTGTATTGTATAATTGTTGCCATAACGCCGAGCCACCCTAGCCAAATTCCGAAAGAGTGAGTTCTCTCTCTAGAACTCACCTCGACGATACGAAAGGTACACGATCGTGCTGACAGCATCAGCTGTTGATCAAGCAATAAAAATCACTTTAGTCCAACCACCAACCGAACAACATCGCCTCTTTAATTTTAACCCCGTCGGTCGAATAAAGTTTGGGAAAAGTCAAGTTCCCCCCGGTAAATTGCTCGAGTTTTTGTTTCTAGTGGAAGAAATATTGTGTAGTGAGTTTATCACTGAAGGTATTGGTCTGTCCCACCAAGTGAAACGGGACTTGTGTGTAGAGCCTTAATTGCTCAAAATTGGACTTTGTTCCTCTGTTCGGATCGTCTAAAGGTGTTACAGTCCACTTCAAACTTTGTGTGCGACGATCCAGAACAATTTGTTTTAAAATTAAATACACCAAAAGAGTGGAAACGACTTACAATTTTGGCGTCAACCTTACTTAGGCTTCCCCCAAAATAATTCTCATCTTCCGTATTTCACTATCGAAAAAAAATCGTTCTAAAGTTCTTGAAATTCTTGAAAATATTCGATTCTAACAAAGATTTGATACCTTATAGTAGATAGGTAAATAATCATAGATTTTTCTACAACGACTCATCAAATCTTTGTCTGAGCTACCTAACAAAAAACCTTTCTATCAACCGGTAGCCATAATGACAGTTTCTTAGACCTTAACACCAAGCGCAGAAAGAATTTTCCGGTTAGACGACGACGCACAATGGTCCAAAACTCAGAAAAACCTGGCCAAAAGTCTATTTTTGAAGCGCTCTTAATTATCTATTTAAATGTTTCGTCGCGTTCCGGCATTTTCAAGCTACATGAAACCATGAAAATGATGGTCATGAGTTTACCCGTTTAGGAGATCTCAAAGAAATGCTAAGACAAGTTAGAATATTTATTGAAAATTTCGCAAAGATTTGCTTACATTGAAAATCGAATAGATATTCAAATCGAGAGTATATTTTGCTTTGCAATTATTTTTGTTAGGCATATTTTACACCTTATCTAATAAAAATTTGTTTTTGGAATAATATGATTTTTTTTATAATGAATCTATTTACAAAAACGATAAATATTTTGAGTTTTATGACTTCAACTATAGATTAAGAAAAAACTCCATATAACTCCACTTTATTTTTACGTTTGATAGATTCCCACATTTCAGGACTACAAAATATTGCAAACTGGGCTGCCTTTTTTGCCATTTTTTTGAAAACAGCGTCAAAAAGTTGAACCACTTTTTTCAAATTCGACTTCTAAGCCAATAACCTTCTGGTTCACGAGAAAACTCAACCTAGGGATCCATTTAAATATCAATTTAGTAAATTTAATTGGATCTTTAGGTTGAATTTTTTTAAAAATCCATTCATAAAACATCTTTTTCAAATTTTAAAGCACTATCAGTACGAAATTCTGTGTTAATTTTTTCAATTACGAATAACTCCCAAAAGTAATTAAATAACGGTTTCTCAAATATTGTTCTTATTATTGATCAAATCATAGATCCTTTGTTGCTGGTCAAAATTCATGAGAACCAATTGAAAATTGAAAAATAGTTAAAAACATTTATGGTATTATTTAAAAAAAAGAAAATATGAAATAAAAAAAGAAAAAAAACCCAAAGTTAAATTAAAAAATTGAGAAAATATGAAACACCAAGTTTGCTTATCTCATTTAAAATGTAAATTAAGCGTTTTGTGTTAAAATAACCATTGATATAATAAATTATCATTTAAGAAAAAAAACCCTAATTTCATAATTTTGATCAGTATTAGCGACTCGATAATTAATGAAAAATTAAAAAGTGTTCGGCACCAGAGCGTTGTCATGTCAATCTGTTTTGATTTAATTCTATTTGTATAATACAAGAATTTACTATCTGAGCTGACATTTTTTTTTAAATTCCTAGAGTAAAATAATTAATTTCAAAGAAAAAATGTTATTTTTTAATTTTTTTTTTTTGTTTCGATTTTAGTCGTTTTACCATCTTTATGGCATTCGCGACTTTATCAACGGTGCAGTTGGCGGATCGTTATTGAAAAACTCATCCGGTACAACTGTGTTCGATGTTTGCTCTTGGGCTCGAACTCGCGGACATCGGCTCAGGAGACAACAGACTTGCCAACTGAGCTATATCACAAGCCCATTATTTTTTAATGAAATTATGATTATTGAACAATTTCAAAAGGTTTCAGAGAAAAAGTGTTGAAAACAGACTTTTTTGCCAGGTTTTTTTTGAGAATTGGGCCACTGTGCGACGGTTTGAAGGACGTACACTTATCAGGTATGACTTCATCAATTTTGGCGGTTCTTTGATTGAAAAGAACGGTTTTTACTTAGTTTTTTACATGTTTGTAGTCATGATTAAAAAAAAAAACAAAAAAATATATTCGTATGTGCAAAATAATTCTCACTTCAGCTATCTTGGACATTTCTGTATTTTTTCAGAAACATGTTTTTTCGGAATTTTTCAGACTTTGTTTAACGGAAAACTAAAGTGTTGTAGATGAATATTGTTTGGAAAAGATATCTGTACATAACGAGGTTTCCAAAACTATAAAATGTAAAAGTCGGTTGAGAAACAAGAGAGATATAGCGGTTTTAAGCGAGGAATGTCAAATTGACACTGAAGGTATGATAAGGGAGTTTTTTTCCTGGGCTTTCAGGGTGCGTCCATAAAAAAAATAATAATGCAAAATTGAAGATTTCAGGAATTCCTTGATGGTCCCCGAAGATATTTCTTTTATTTGGATGCACCCGAATAAAGTTGCAAGCTGAAAACTTCCAAATATATCATATTGACACACTTGCTGGAAATAAATTGTACTCTTGAAACCTTGGATATACGATCTGTTGCCATGGAGAAGATCTTATGGGTCAAAAGCTAATTGGGCTAGAACAAACATTAATTTCTTATTTTGTCACCCTCCACCCCCTTCGAAACTTCCAAATAACCAAAAGGGGGAATAAATATAGTTTTAAGTATTTATGTAAATTTTGCAAAAATCAAATACCTACCCCAAAAATTACAAACCAAAAAACTAATTTTGAAAGAAGGGAGTTATTTCACCTTTTGTTTTCTTCATTTTATTGAATTTTTCTTGATTAATCCATTGATTTTGTGCAATGATATAGTCTGCAATTTTGTTGCATACAATTTTTCATGCAATTTAATCCAATTTGTCTGTTTTATGCATTTTTTTTTTATAATCCCCTCCTCCCTATCGCAATGTTCCAACTCCGAGTGAGAAAAGAAGGATTTGAAATTTGTTCCGACCTAAATAATATAAAAAAAAAGACAAACAAAAACAAAAACTTATGAATAACACATCAGCTTGAGAATAATCCACTCAAAAACATGTTTGTAAATTTATGGAAGAAAAAGAAGGAAACTGAAATAACCGCTACAATTTTTTTTTCTTGAAAACTCGACAGAATATTTGACTGAATATTCGGAAGAAAATTCGTTTCACCGAATGGTTGAAACTGAAACGGTCAATATTCGGTATTTGGTCGTTGACCAAAAAAACTATTCGATACACAGGTTTCTAATTTCAGTTATATCAAGTTTAAATTTGTGCTAAACGTTGTTATTTACCAAACAACCCGGGTTGAAGATCGAAAAAAGTTACATTAGGCCACAAAAGTTCCGCGTAACTTTTGTGCAGCTCTATGTAAACTTCTTAGTCCGTTTCTAAAGTGAAATTCAAACTTTTGGTTACTTGGGAAGCTTAAGAATTAAAATATCTCAAATCCATCCACGGATTTATGTGAGAGTTTAATAGCTGTTATAGTTGTTTTCACCAACATATTTTTTTTTTGATCATTTGAACGTATTTTTTTAAGAGTTTAGACGAATGAACACTTTAATTAAATCCAAAGAAAATAGTATTAAATTCTTAGTCAAATCTCAAGGATACGATTTTCATCGAATCAGCAAAAAGCGTAAACAAACCAATCCCAGTCAAATAAGAAATCTTAACACAAAAATTAGAAACGGGGTCACTCTGGCAATAAAATTCCCATAATCCCGTTTACCGCTGGACGAAAAGGTGAATATTATCGGTGATTCAAAGTTGATTTGCTCTTGGATCAAGAAGGCTTATTATACACGTATTCAATGTGAATCCATGAAAATATATGGAAACTCAATAAGCAAACGGTTGAAAATAGTTTCTAAAGATTTTTGGAACTTTAAACAAGTTCTAGTTTGATTCATTTCTTCTGGGTACGCAATGTAGAGAGAAAGGTAAAGCCCAAGAAAAACCAGTAAAGAAATTACCAAAGTAATTATCATAAATTCCTGCGGCACTGCGAACACTCTCTTTCTGGTTGTGTGTGATAATGGTCGGTTAGACGGGTTTCCTTTCCATCGATGTCGTTGCTGTTGTTGGGGGTTTTTGTTATTGCTGTTGTCGAGGGTCGTTGAAGTGGTAGGGTTCTATGGAAATTTTCTTCCCACGACACCCAGAAGCACTTTCGATTTTCATTAAAGCGTTATGCTGGTAACACGATAACCTACACGAAAATGGGATTTCCTTCTTCGGTTGTTTCTTCCTTTCCAGGGTGGACTTCTGCTTTGGGTTTTGGTTACTTTTGCAGCACTTTTGATGTTAATACTTTTGATTAAGGCTCAGCTAACACACGCGCCGTTGTTTTCACTTTCTTTTCTCTCGGTTTTGATAAATGGTTTTGCGTTTTGTTATGTCGCAAAGCCAGCCCCGGTTGAGGTTCTTTCACTAATCTTGAACTGTGATCAGGAGGCCACCACTAACTATTCCACCTGTTTATTTACTGGCAGACTAAGTAAGCCGT
This sequence comes from Uranotaenia lowii, assembly GCF_029784155.1. Taxonomy (NCBI): domain Eukaryota; kingdom Metazoa; phylum Arthropoda; class Insecta; order Diptera; family Culicidae; genus Uranotaenia; species Uranotaenia lowii. The sequence continues at coordinate 266,689,995 of NC_073692.1, forward strand.
GAATTATGGATAAACATTAGGTTGAAATATTTGCATACACTGAAACAAACTTTACAGTACAGGTTTCTTCCCCCTGATGACTCTCTTTTCTCGTGTCGACGTATGGGGGCTTATAATTCTCTCATGCTCCACTGGCGATGACAGGAAAATGTGTTTCCACTTTCTTCTCAGGACACCTTTTCACACTTTTGGGTTATTACAATCAGGGGAGTGGTAAACAGGAAACACACAGGACTTGGCGCTTTCCAGATGTCGACAGGTTTTACACTTTCGACCGAGGATTGTCCATGTCAGACGGCCTGCAATTAATTATTCGTGTGGTTGTTATGGGTTTTATTTGGGCTGTTTTTGCCAAAACATACACGAACGATGTTATTTTGCACTTGAGGTTGGTCGCGGAAGATCGTAAACTCGAACTTTTAAGGTTTCGAAAGACAGCACAGCGATACACAAATACGAAGATTTCCCCGAACGTGAGGAATCTGCCAGTCGTCGAAAAACCTCTTCAGACCGCACTTGACAGCAGTCCAGAGCTCATCAAGTCGTATGTTTTACCTCCTCGCTCGTCGTCTTTTTCTCCCCACACTCTGAGAAAACGTCTGTCGAAGCAACTTTAGATTACGGAACGCTTCTATTCCTCCTAAGCGCACTAAATTTACAAGTGGTCAATACGCCAACTCACTTTGCCGACAACGAAATCAAGCGGCCTGCCTTCATCTCACTGATGATGATTCTTCGGATGGAAGATATTTTTGAACATATTGTGACGGCTGGATGAAATTTTCTCCTGTGTCGATTCTGTCCTCGACTAAACTTGGAATATTAGCGAACGACTTAGCAAAGATCACTCTTCGCTCGGGAACATCTCGCCCGACTTCATCAGCTCGCTATTTCTGTGAACGGTAGCTTGACGGTTTCTATTTCAACTGGCACTTTCTGACACTCATTTTAAAATTCCTTCCGATCTTGAGACCAACGGAATGACAGAACCAACATCAGAATTACAACCACATCAATTCAGGACACTATTTATCAAGGCTGAAGTTGTAAAACACCGAGTAACTTTTGTACACAATTTTGGTAACACCTATTAGATTATTTTCAGAATTACAACAGTTGCACATAGACATCGGGCAAGAAAGAAACACATGGGAGATGATTAATTACATCCTTAAAATGTTGACCCATTCAATACATTCTTCATCTCTCATCAGGCCATCATCTGATCTGATTTGTGGGGAATAAGAGAGTCCGACACACCAGTTCACCGGAAGCTAAAAACAGACTGAACGAGTTTCGGTTTTTCCCATCGTCGACTCGACTTTTCCAAATTTTCCACAGAGAAGCGAAAAGCCGAATGAAAACTACCGCTCTCCCTAACTTTTCATCTCTCAGAGTTTTCGCTCTCTCACTCCCACAGAATTTCCATCTCTCACGTGTCTCGTTTATTTTTCCTTCAATCTCAGCAAGCACCTCCACCGTCTTCTAATACCCACAAAACATTTCTCTCTTACCAACACAAACGACTGCTGCTGCTTCTCTCAACGAAAGCCCCCCACTGGCTGCTGGAGGTTTCACCTATTAACTTTCAAAATATTTGCATCAAAATGTCACCTTCCGATGCTACATCTCTGGTGGAAAACAAAATCCACATTCCGGCACACCACTATTCTACACTCTTTTAACATTTCACCGAGCCTACATGCAACCGAACATATCCTTCAACGCATCAAATCACTCCAACAACGATTAATAAACCGAAGCAAAAACGTCAAATCAATGTCATGATTCACTAGTCAAAGTCCACTGCCCATTTTACGCGACAACGACGAACATGATCTGACTATCTACTGCAAGCTATCCTTAATGTGCTGCTCCGGTTTTGGGAGGAAAACTGTGGGAAGCAGCTATGTAGCTCCCTGGGTGAGAATGTTTTGAAAAAGAGGGGCCCGCCTCGCCTGGCATGTGTGGTGGGGAGCGTTCGAAAATCTCTTTACAATGTTGAAGGAATTCCACTCTGTTTGATTTTTTTTTTGCTTTCAACAAGCGTGTTTGCGATAGTGTGTGCACATACAAGGGCACGTTCAGTTAATAGGATCAGCGGCAGGGTTGAAGTTGGATTTTCTGAAAAAGGCTGCTTTTTAATTTCATTTGTAAACTAGTTTTTTTTTCATTAGATGTAGTTAAAATTGATAATAGCAAACCTGGTTAAGTAAATTGTAGAACAAAAGGAAGGAATATTTAAAAGTTACAAGCAACCTGTTTCAAAATTTAGAATAAAAACAAATTTTTGCACCTTTTTGGCAAATTTCGAGAACATTATTAATACTTTGAAAATAGAGGTTTTAACTCAATGATCAACGAATTATTTTGACTTCTGGAGAAATTTTTTTGAAGTTTTCTGTATATTATTTTTTCATTCAAAATTTGTAAAATAGAAAATTATGACTAAATTTTAAACAAAATTAATGCATCCTAGATATTTTTAAAATCGTATGTCAAATCAACAAAGTTGTTAAATGAGTTAGAATCTTCAAAATCAAATAGACGTTTATTTGTCTTTTATCCAATTTTTCCCCCAATCAAAAATAGGCTGTTTTTTTCATCCAGTCGAAAAACCAAGCCGAAATTTGAACTCATATTCAAGTTTCGGGGATTGTGGCTTTAAGAGCCAGAGATTCTTGATAAAAATTTGAACAGAGGTAGAAAATGCTTCAACAGTGGCACAACGAATTTTGATTCATTTTTCTACTGTATATTATTGTTTTAATCGGTACATGTTTTACTAATGTTCAATATCTGGTACCTGTTCAATAACTAGTGCTTCTACCCTATTTAAATATTTTTTTAATGATGTCAGAAATAGTAGAATTATAGTCGAAATAGTCTATTGGAATTCCTAAAAATGATCAAAAAATTTTAAAGCGTTGTATCAATGGATGGAGAATATCTAGGCAAGATCGAAATCCTTGATTAAATTATTACTAAACTACTAATGGATACTAAATATATTCAAATCTGCTTTTAGTTTTCATGCAGGTATAATAGTTTATTAGTTATCAAAGATCGATTTTACCAAAAACTGACAAATTTTGAATTTTTCACACGCCATATCACCAAAACTAGAGATGATTGACAAAATCAGACAAATGTTTTTGATTTGGGACGCCAAAATCTTTCAATTTCAGTTCATCTATCTGAAAATTAACAGATGATATTGAACACTAACTTATATAGAAATCTTTTAAAATCCAGCTGAGTTTCAATATGAGAGATGAGTGGATTCTCGTTACAAATGGAAAAAAAATCGGGAAAGCTGTCTTGACTCTCCCGATGGTCAATGTTCCTTTCATAATGAAAATTATTGGGAAAGTTGGTAAAATGTCTCAAATAATATGAATAATTTTTAAACTGTGACCCAGATATGGGTCTCGACTCAAACATTCAGTCAGCGAAACTTTTTTTTGTAGAGAAATGAATCCAACTGTAAGTTGAAATTTCAGGGACTAGACAAGATGAAAATTAAATGTTGAAAAACATGCGAAAAAATTCGCCTTGTCTCCCGGTAGGACTTGAACCCACATCTTGCGCCTCTCCGGGGCCCATGTATTAACATTCTACTTCAGGAGACAACCTGGCGTATGAAAGTTATACTGGTCGAGTGTCGATGTCTATCGGAATGAAGGGAATTGTTTTCCCATGTGATCATCATCATTTTCGTAGTCTATTTCTATTCCCATCATTTCAACTCACGGTAGTTGGACTAAAATTTGGACATTTTAAGCACGGCAAGATTTGCATTGCCTTCTCATATACTGAACGGGTTGTCAGTTATGATGAGAAATGATGCGTTTGCCGTATTTGGATATCCAACCAAATTCGGTGTTTGGAACCACCTTATTTTCTATTTTCAAACTGTGACCCAGAGATGGGTTTCAACTCAAACATTCAGTCAGCAAAACTGGCGTGCTTAAAATGTCCAAATTTGAGTCCAACTACCGTGAGTTGATATGATGGGAATAGAAATAGACTACGAAAATGATGATGATCACACGGGAAAACAATTCCCTTCATTCCGATAGACATCGACACTCGACCAGTATAACTTTCATACGCCAGGTTGTCTCCTGAAGTAGAATGTTAATACATGGGCCCCGGAGAGGCGCAAGATGTGGGTTCAAGTCCTACCGGGAGACAAGGCGAATTTTTTTCGCATGTTTTTCAACATTTATTTTTATCTTGTCTAGTCCCTGAAATTTCAACTTACAGTTGGATTCATTTCTCTACAAAAAAAATATAAATAATAATAATTAAAAATAAAATTTTGGTTTTGGTCATTTTGGTCTTATATAAGAAAAAAGAGGGGTAACCAGGGAATACCTCAAGTCAGTGCCGCAGGAAGAACGGCCTCGTGGGTAGAGGGTTTTGGTGACCTTTTTTTCTATGATATACACTGCCGGCCAAAAGTTTGGGATCACCCGCTAAAAAACATGCAAATTTTGATCGTTCATATCTCAGCCGTCTTAGGACATATTGCAAATCTTCTGATCTCATTTGAAAGATAATGAGCAATAGCTATTTCGGAGGTATTTGGCCCATAAATAATGTTTTAGTTTTGCACCGAAAACTTAACCTAAATTTAGAACATTTTCAAAAAATCGCATTCAATTATCAAAGCCAATCATCTCGCGATAGGGTGAACCAAATTTCAAAATTTGAATTCCATTAGAATCGTTATTCTATACTTCTCAAAACACAATCAAAAAATTTTGTGCAAAAATTTAAAAATGTACATACTTTTAATTAATAAAATAGGCACTAAAGTTATCGTGAAAAAGTTTGGGATCACCCCTAGTATGGTGTGTCGGCCAAAAGTTTGGGATCATTCTTTTAAAAACATGCAAATTTATCTAGTTTATATCTTTCTCATCTAACATCGTATTGCAGATCTGCAGGGTGCATTTGAAAGCTTAGGAATTGTTGTTTTTATATAAATTCATACAAAAATTATATTTTAAAGTGATAACCATAGAAAATTAACCTGAAATTCATTGTTTTTTGAAAATTCACACTTATGATTCTGAATTTTTTATGGTTATGAATTTAAAATATAATTTTTGAATGAATTTATGAAAAATAACAATTCCTAAGCTTTCAAATGCACCCTTCAGATCTGCAATACGGTTTTAGATGAGAAAGATATGAATGAGATAAATTTGCATGTTTTTAAAAGAATGATCCCAAACTTTTGGCCGATACACCATACTAAAGGTGATCCCAAACTTTAGGACGATAACTTAAGTGTCTATTCTATTAATCAATAGTACATTCTTAAATTTTTTCATACAATTTTTTGATTGTGTTTTGAGAAGTATAGAATAACGATTCTAATGCAACTCAAATTTTGAAATTTGGTTCACCCTATCGCGAAATGATTGGCTTTGATAATTGAATGCGATTTATTGAAAATGTTCTAAATTTAGGTTAAGTTTTCGGTGCAAAACTAAAACATTATTTATGGGCCAAATACCTCCGAAATAGCTATTGCTCATTATCTTTCAAATGAGATCAGAAGATTTGCAATATGTCCTAAGACGGCTGAGATATAAATGATCAAAATTTGCATGTTTTTTAGCGGGTGATCCCAAACTTTTGGCCGGCAGTGTATTTGCTCAAACAATTCACGAATTAAAAAAATCAAAAAAATCATTCTTATTACTTATTACTCAACCATTTTAAAGTTCTTTTACATTAAAAGTTTAATGTTTTACATAGAAAATAATAAAAATTTATTCGAAAATCTGTAAAATGGGAAACTAGGTTTGTACAAGGAATCCTTTAGTAACAAATTAGAGAACTTATGTTCATCGATGGTTATAATCTTTAAATTTGATTTAAACTCTGGTCAATTTAGCTTATTTGTTTGGACAAAAAATAGTTTTTATTAGAAAGTTGTCGATTTATTTAAAAAAAAACTTATTCCGTGCTTAAATCAAATAATCCAGATCAACAAAACTATCAGATCAAACCAATTAAAAATTTTGAAATTGAAATAACAATCAAATTATAAGTCTGCAATGTCTTGCAATTTGTTATCTTAGTTTTAATTATTAAATCTGTATTTCTATTAATTCAGGTTAAGAATTCTGATATAGCATTTATATTCAAAATTCACATTAAACTCATAAATACGAAAAAGTTATCAAGATTACTAAATATGAAATTTTGATTTTGGATCTTTTTCCGAGTTTAAACACGATTTCTGAAATGTTAAAGAAAAAATCTGAATTGAGATATCAGATCAATATTTCGATATGGGTCAAAAATTGAAGTTTGTTATAGAGGCCTCAATCATAAATCAAGTATTTTATATTTCATTTTTCGTTTAAATATGAATTTTGAATGATGAATCTCATTTTGAATTTTAAATTCTGGATCGCCCTTTTGAAATTTTGAATTCTGCAAAAGAATTAAGTTTAAGAACTTCGGATCTGAATATGAAACAAAAACTCAGGATAATTTCTAAAGCTATGAGCATTTAGAGCCCGGGAGCTTCATTTCGGTGATAATTATATTCCTGGAGTTCAGGTGTGCAAACATTTGGCAATATTAAGTTGCCATTTTTCAAATGTCAATGTTAACGTGATTTTGAAAAATGTACGATGAAAAAAAAACATGATAAAAATATTTTTACACAATCACCTCGGGAATCTTTCGTTGTTGACTCATGGACTATTGGTTTTTTTCTGTTTTTTTTTATCAAATTGATTAAAAATATTAAGAGACTCACGAGAATGCTCACGTTTTTCGATCAAACGAGTTATTTTTAAATTTCACGCGTTAGTAACTGCCAGATTCTAAATGATCATATCCTAAATGAGTTTTTTTCTTTTTCGAAAAAAAAAACTATTGTAATGCAGATGATTTTCAGAAAATTATGGATAAAATTTCGGATGAAATGCAAACCAACACCTTTTCAATTCTATTTTCTAATGATGATGCCAACTGATAATCAAGAACCCCAATATATAGTGCGAAATATGAAAACAGAAATACAATTAATATTTTTTAATAATGTTCCATATTACCTAATTACAGAGCCCTGAAATGAGTATAATCTATTAAAATTTAGTATTCATAAATTCAATGATTAAGGATTAAAAAATATGAATAAAGAGTAGAACACCTCGCTTGTTTTTCGTGGACCTTCAAGGGGAGGGGGGAGGGGGGTTACCACCGCCGAGACACCGTATGCTGCTGCAAATCTATTTTCGTCTATGTTTCAGAGCGTGTTAAGTAATAACTCACCACCTTTATCTGAATTATACTTGAGGAGTTTGTATAATCGGGATTTCAACCTGAGTACCTATGCTGAATTTTTCCCGAATGATGTTTTTCGTAAGATGGCTGCACTAGATAAACCGAAAGAAGGATGGCATTCCACCACCCTTGGTTAAGTAATGTACTGCTTCTCTTTCTACACTCATTCCGATCATCTTCAACAAATCGTTGGAGCAGGCCGATTTCCCAGGACCTGGAAAATTGCTTCGATAACCCCAATTCATGAAGTAGGAAACATAAATAGAGCAGAACATTATAGAGGAATATCGATTCTGCGCTGTTTTCCGAAAGTTTTTCAAAAGCCTCGTTTACGATGTGCTGTACCAAACTGTACAACATACCATCTCTTAAGATTAACATTGACTCATGAAACGTAGATCAACGACCACCAATATCATGACGTACGCTTCGAAATTAGTTGGCCGGCTAGATAAACGTAAACAAGTCGACGCTGTATATGTAGACCCGAGTAAAGCTTTCGATAAGGTACCGCATAATTTGGCTGTAGAAAAAGTGCGGCGATCGGGGTTTCCGGATTGGCTCTGCAACTGGATAAACTCGTACCTCGTAGGCTGAACTGCTTTCGTACGACTGGGCTCTGTTAACTCCTCTCCGTTTCAAAAAACCTCGGGAGTGGCTCACGAGAGTCATCTGGGACTTCTGATATACGCTAATGATCTCAATTTCATCCGAATATTGAAAAAAAAATTACAGTCCACATTTCATGTGTTTTTCGCTATGAGAATATAAATCATGAGAAATGGTAATTTCAACGTGATTCCTCAAAATGATGCTGTTGTAAATGCGAATCAGAACAACAAATAAGTTAGAAATAAATGCTGAAATTTTTAATTTTTGAACAGCAAACATAATTCGAAGCTTTCCGGAAAGCAGTCCGTCACTCCAAGACGCTTTGCATGATTATTATACCCGACCGCACCACAAACAATACTTAACACATTTTACCATTATTCCGAACTCCGCCACTGGAAACTGTTCCCTGTGGTAAAGTTCAATGGAGCTGCCGACCTTTAGAATCCGGATGTTGTCGACAAGCACACTACCCCTGTTGAAACGGTTCGTAAAGGTAAAAAAAACAGTATTAAAAGTGCCATCCCCGTTTTAACTAAAGGCCTACTGCAATCCGAGACATCTTCGAGGATCCACAAATTCCTAAACAGAGAGACGTACATCTGCATAACACATGCAAGTGATATGTTTAGTCCTAGTTTCCCTTAGCAATTGGCAAATGGGAAAATTTAATCTTAGTTACATCATGATTCTTGATTCCACAGCATAATTTATTTTACTGAGCCATACATACCTTGTCTTGAGTGATTGAGTGATTGGTTCTTCCTCTTTAACAAGATAAATAATTGGTCGTCCCAGTGCTCTCCAAAATCATTGAAAGCGATTCTGTGAGCTTATAAGTACCGTTTGAGCTACCTGGCCAAGTTCATAACTGTCACTAAGGAGCACTTATGCGACCATCCATATACGAGAAAAACGCGGTTTTCAATTGCTCATCAACTTGAAGCAGAGCATCTGAACACAATCGATCTTCCAATAAATTAATTATTGAATATTGAACGGCGAGGAAAATTCCATGAGTCTGCCAGGACCACTACCAACTGTGACAGTGGCAGCTCAACAGCAGAAAGTTTGGACTATTCTCTCTTGCGAAAAGAATGCCATTTTGGACATGATTTCACCTTAACAGTCTTGGTTTTTAAGTTTGCCTTGTCGAACAGCCTTGTTAAACAACTTTTGAGGGCTTCGAAAAAGACCATCAAACGTAAGTGATCTAGCGGATAGGCAGGCGCAAGTCTGGTTTTAGTATGCCCAGTTCGATTCCCGGTATCGGCAAGAAAACTTTTGGGTTCGAATCTTATAAGTGGCCGACGGGTAAGATGTGTTTCTTCATATAACTGACTATATAATAAGAATGTTCAATCTGTTGCCAGCTAGCCAGGTAAATACACGGTTGCCGGAATACCTATGAGTAAACTAGCCCACCTGATTGACTTGTTCTTGCAAAATACACCTACAGTCGAAATTCCTTCGAAACCGTGGCAAATAATTTTATCCGTATATTTTCTTAAAAGTATGAAGAAAACGCAACATTTTTATACAAAAAAAACTTGAATTCAATAATAAATAACTGAAATACAGGTAATTGTTTTTTTTCCAATTCTATCTGAAGCCAGCTTTGCTAGCGTTTTGAACTTACCAGGAGATCTCGGGAGTTAATTGCCTCTATATGCGAAAAATGACATCTATAACTTGTGCCTCTGAGAAAATGAAATGAGCCGAACTCTCACGGGAGCCGAAATCATCACTGTCTACATCGACGATATTCTAAAATTTGCAAACTATGTCGAGTATACTCAGACTGAGATGATCATCTACTTCAGCAAGAACCTTAGTAGTCGAATAGGAGTTTCTTAGAACGCTTTTAGCGGGAGATATGTTGGGGGTGTATATATGAGAATGCTCATTTAGAAACTGAATCTGGATTGTAAAATCCAGATTTAATTATTTTCATCCCCACGCTCGGGAAAATTTCAGATATGGACTAGAGTCATTGAACATTCAGTTATTTTTCATTTTGGGTTTCTAAACATTTGATTAAAAAAGTCACAAATTTCGGAGGTATTAGTATAATATAATTGCGAATTTAACTACTAAATAAAACTTTAATGATATAAACAGTGACCGAATAAGAATAGTATCACTATGCTTTCTGCTTGTTAGAATATGAATGATTGTAAATCACCAAAACTTTCTTCTACAATTTGTTTTGAATAGTTTAACAGATAAATGAAGCATAAGTTTACTTTTTTTGGATGTAGAAATTGGCGTTGAGGACCAAAAATATGAAAAAAAAGGGTACGAGATAAGAATAGTACAACTTGTGTTTTTCAACAAAACCAAGATTATTTCTAAAAATTTACTGTGTTAAAGTGGATAATAATGATTCTACAAATTAATTGAATAGATAACTGCATTTTAAGGAGTTTTCTAGAATTCCAATGGTTTTAGAATGGGCTTTTAAGAGATGTTCCTCTAGCGTTAAGGAAAGCTGAGCTATAATACTTTATCAAACTGCTTGATTTCTTCAAGAACATTCATATATATGATGCAAAATTATGAAACAAATTTGAGGCTGAATTTGAATCCAAAAAAACAGGCTTCAAATATAAAACTACTAATGTTTTTAAATAGTCAAACACTATTTCTCTAGTTTTATGTCATACATGGAAGCACTGTCTTGCAACTAAACCGAATTGATGCACCTTTTCGAATATCCGGGATTTATTAAGGTGTACTGGATGATTTTGGACATGAATTAAGTACTTGATACTCTTGGACCGATAATCAGAATAATGTTGTACTTTCCGATGAAGCTTGATTCACTCTCGACAATTATAACCCAACATCAAGTAGTAATGCCGCCAAATCGTATGAAACTGGCTCCCGACGAAAATAAGTTAGGAGGGGTTTTCCCAAACTTGAAATTTGAAGCTCTTTCTCACACACCAAAATCGAGAAAGCCATTCTGACGAGAAAACGATATTTTATCTACTTCATCATTTGAAAAGGACATATCGAAAATTGACAAAGAAACAAAAAAAAATCTATTTTTTTTAATTCCAACTTTTTTTAAGCAAATTACATACTTTATCCTAAATTCTTTCAAGAAGTTTCCGATAATCTTGCATACTGCGAACTGATGTAATCAAAAACAGCGCATGAAATGGAGAGCATAAAAAATCTCAAGAAATTTTGAAGTCCTGTTCCGGAATAGTGATCCTTGACCAGGATGTGGGAATTATTGATCGAGCACCAATAAATGGTCCATTTTTAAGCCGTTTCCGTTCAAAATCTTCCTCGTAAATTGTATAAAGATGCTTCTCGTTCTGTTGTAAGCTATTGAATATTCCATTCTACAAATCCTACAATAAATGTTAACAAAATGCAATAATAATTGTTATTTACGTAATAACAGTTTATACTAAACAATATCTTACCTTATTCTTCCAAGATGTAAAATTTGCACCTTTTTTCCCAACGAGGCAGTGCAATGCACAAACTAAAAAGTCGAAAACGAAAATAAATTGCCAACAGAAAAATGTTTCATTTTTTAGGGCATCAAGTTCAAGCTTGGAACTTTATTTTGTTTCATCATTTCATGTAATTTTAATGAAGAAAGTAAGTAGTTTGGTAAATAATTACAGCTCAAACATCAAGTTCCTTAGTTCTCTCCTTAGCATCTCTTAAAACCTCCTTTTAAAACCATTGAAAACCTTTGGAATTCTAGAAAACTCTTCTATACAAATAATTAGTAGAAGCATTATTAAATCACTTCTACACAGTAATTTTTTAGAAATAATCTTGTTTTTATTGTGGTACTATTCTTATTTCGCAACCTTTTTACATATTTTTGGTCCTCAACGCCAATTGCTACATAAAAAAAAGTAAACTTATGCTTGATTTATCCAATAACCAATTTAAAACAAATTGAAGAAGAAAATTCTGGTGATTATCAATCATTCATATTTTAACAAGCAAAACACATAGTGGTACTATTCTTGTTTCGCTCACTGTATGAGACACCCTATTATCATCCAATGATGGGTTCACAAATTTCCCTTTCACAAACAAAACGCCTCTCCCAATTCTAGTGTTATCAATGGAAAAATCTTTGAATCATGTTTCCAAAACACCCATACACAGAACTGTTTTTTAATGAATTTCCTAGAGTAGCATTCCTACGTTCAGAAAGGAAAAATTCTCTCCACCGATCTCTTGCTTGTATTACTCTGACAATACGATAACAATACAACTGTAGGAGTTTTATTTTCCACATTCCTCTACTCTCAGCCGTACAACTGTACGGAGGAAAACTCTGTTAGAAATTCTGGAGCTGGAAAAGCCGGAGACGTGGAAATTGATAAGAGAGAGCACGAGAAAAATTTGGAGCGAAATTTTCCCCTCCGTTGTGGTTTAACCGGCTTTACTGAGAATGAGTTAATTGTTTTGGTAATGTTTAGATCCTCGGAATGAGTCGGTGTTTTCATCATCTGGTTCACGTTGTGGTTGTGTCACGTTTTCATCTGATGTGACATGTGATGCTCTAACATTCGATATGGTGGGGTGTTAGAATTCTTCGATATCGAAACGACAACAATGCGTTCGATTTGAAATAGTTGTTTATTTTTAGATTTTATTTCAAAAAGAGAAAATACAAAACATGATAGGGAAACTTTCAGAGTAATACGGAGCCTATGGTGTAAAGTTCAATCAATGCTGCAGCACTTGATACCTTCAAGCATTTTCTCTCAGCCAATTTCGGTCTACCGAACAGCTCGATTTCTCCATTGTGGGGGACATGAATCGGAATGGTGGTGCTCATTCAAAATTCATGGACATCGTTAAAACCGAAAACAACTCTGTAAAGTGCATGTTTACACGCATTCTTGAGCGATTGGTCGTCTCGAGCCTAGTATATCACTCGACAAACTCTCGTTAATAACAAATGTTACGAAAATTAGATAGACCTTTCGACCTCAGGATTCATCCTGCCCCCTCATTCTTCATGGCTGCGTACGTATGAATTTCGAATGGTTTGGGAGATGTGAAAACACATATAAAATAAACAACAAACAGCAGTAATGTAGTCATGCTCCCTGACCTCTGCCAGCTAGTAGCCCTACAACAGCCCCAGAGAGATAAAGTAAAATTCGTAAAAAGCAGCAATAATATTTTTAGCTGCTGTCCCTAACCAAAAACTCGAGGAGTCCGGTCGAAGGTTCGTTTTTATTTTTCATTTCGTGGCAGATGATGATAGTTTATGAGTGCGCGTAGATATGCGAGTTTGTTTTACCGCCCTTCTTTGGACAATTGAATCCTTGACCTCTCGAAGAGTTGAGCCGCCCTCGGATTTTGCTGGAGCCAGAAAGGATGGGGCACCATTTTTCTACATTTCCCTCGAGCTTTCGAAGAATCGACCAAAGCAGGAGGAGGAGTGGCTACTTGTAGGTGGGAGGGCGATTTCACAAGTACAAATAACGGGTTGTTGGGTGATTCTTCAGCCAGCGTGTGAAAGGTTGCGTTTGGAACGGCACGCAATTCAACCTACCATTTTTAGTAGATATGAAACTATCTTTTGCAGCTGGCCATACGCAAAGTATGATTAGCATTGCTTTTTGATAACCTTTCAAATGGAACGGTATAATTTAAAGGTAACGAAAAAACAGAGTGGGTCAACCAGTTTTTGGGAAAGAATAACTATTTAATGGTTCAGATTGGTTCTTAAAATTTAAGAATTTGAAATTTAAACTCCTATCGAGAATCCAAATATAAAATATTGAGAGCTTTCAACATTATATCTTTGATAACTCTTAAAATAATATGATCTTCTACTATTTCGTAGACTTGAAGTCTTAAATTTAAAGGGCCGTATTTGACGATGTGTTACGATATCATGTGATACGCATCATCATTTTCGAGTAAAAATAAAAAAAAATAGTTTGAATTGTTCATGCCATTTAGTACACTTGTTTAGTGAGTACCAAATTCATATTAAAAAATTGAAATCTTGATTTTTCTATTTCCTTTAGGCCCACTCTAAAATGTTTTTTTTTAAATCGACAAACCGAAACTTTGAGCGCTATTTACAAACTTTACAGCTCCATTTCAAATCAAATCTTATGATTCTGCTAATCCATATAAAACTTAAATAAATACTTTGCATGGTGTTAAAGTGAAAGATTTGAACATATTCACATAAACAGAAGATTATTAATTTCTGCATCAAAGAAAAGCTTTTAAAATAACATAGTAAAGTAAAATAATTTTTCTTAAACTTATCAAGCTTTTTATTGACAATTCGCAGATTCAGCTAATCCATTCCAAAATCCAACAGTATGAGGTTAAATTCAACCAAAATTTGTGTAGTTCTAAATTTCAATCTTCAAAAATTAAGCTCCTGACAACTGGTAGAATTTTCAAAATTCATTACATCAATCGAACGTTCAGAATTTCATGCATTTGGAAAATAAAAAAATCTCATTTCATGTCACATGTGATATTTCAGTATTGTGCGTCCAATTGAATGAGGAAAGAAATTCAATACATAGTGTATTATTCTTCAAATCTTAGTTCAAATCTTTAATAATGTGATTTTGTTTCCTTCATAGAAAATTCGTGACAAATAATAAAGAAACAGTAAATTTTAACTGTAAAATGCAGTTCAAGGATTCTTTGAAAGTTTCGAAATAAAAATTGATTCAAATAAATCATCGCCGATTAACTCTTATTCAAAAATAATAAAAAAAATCCGTTTATCTAACTTCGTTCAAACTTTGTGTGGTTTTGATTAATATTGGCTGCAGGAATCATACTCAAAGGTTTACTTTTTTAAATACATACAAATAATATAATTATTAAAAAAAACTGCTTCGGGGTGTAAAGATCAATTTAGTTATTTAGCACAACTATTTAGCCCAGGGGTTTCAGATCATTTGCTTGGTGGAGCACTTTTTAAAATCAAGAGTTTTGGAGGATCACCTACATTTTTGAAAGAATGAAAAACCCTAGTTTTGACAACTTGATAGTATTTATCGTTTGAAAAAGATGTGCCTTGTCATCGTAGTCAATAAAATCAGTAATGAATGTAATGAACTCTTGAATAGTTTTGTTTTATTAACAAAATATATGTCATCAAAAATTAATGATTTCAATAGAACAAATACGCTTTCTTCGATTTTTCAAGCTGTAACAAGTTCGTTTGAATTTGTGTCAGTTGTAGCCTAACGTCTGGTTCCGCGTTTAGTCGGGATCGGTATTTTGTCTTAATTGCGATATATGTGGGAAACCTAGACTCACATAGATAAGTTGTGGAAAACGACAGAAGAAAAAGTTTTGCTTTATCGGACAAAATTTAAAATTTATTTTTCAGTTGACACCAATATTTCTCCAACGACTTTTTGGAAACGAATCTTTCATGAAGCTTGGAATCCGATGTCATATCTATCAAGCATTCAAATTCTCGCGATGTAAATGATTCTGTGTTCTTTGACATAAAAATAGGCTGTTCCACGCATTTAAAGTCTTCGATCTTTTTATTATTTTATGATATTCTTGCTGGAAGCTGTTAAAAAAAATCCTGCGGCAAAACATTGTAATTGTAATTGTAAATGACTCCATAAGACACGTGGGCCTGTTAGTTTAAGTTTACACCAAGGAATACAACAATAAATTTATCAACGAAAGGTGTAGTGATTGTCATAATTCTTGGAAATTTCTGGATGATAACTTCAAGGTTATTTCTGATTGAATGCTTCTTAAATTCGGAAAGCTGTCCAGGTTGCGCTTTTTGAGCGATTCTGCCCAAAATTTGATTTTTCTCTTGATAGTCATGATTTTGCGTTTTAATCGAAGATTATTATTCCTTCACCTTGCATTGCAAGACTGAAGTCATTCTTAATTTAACCAGGCGGGACAACGTTTTACTACGAGATAACCAGCGATCTTCGGTATGGAATAGTAGCGTGGAATGTTGCCTTACCATCTCTTCGCACAACGTCTTGAATGACCCTGATTTATTCGGTTGAGCCTTAATAAGGACGAAGGATGTAATGACTACTACCGCAAATTTTGGTCTTCTCTTTGATCTTGGCAATGACTCCAGCAGTATTTCCAACTATTCCTTTAGCTTCGTCCATACATACATCAATGCAATTTCCCCATGGAATATTGTTGTCCGTAACATAATCATCAATTATTTAGCTTGAAAATTTCAGCCCCCGACGTGGAAGTTGGCAACGGTTTGCAAAGCAACAAATCTTCTTCGAAACATTCAGAATCTTGATAGCGAACAAATATCATCAGAATTGCTGTTCTGCTACATCTGTGGATTCGTTAAGCTGCATGTGGAATTTTGAAGTTCTCAATCGTTTTCAACATCTTCAGCCATGTCACAAATTCGCCGAGAAACCGTGTTGTCGGACATGGGATAATAAAACAGTGGAATTTACACGCTCGGATGAAAATGGTTGAAATTCAACAAAAAAATGACTGAAAAAACAGTCGCCATGTTTGCAATCGTTGAAGTGATTGTTTTGTTTTTAGTTCCGCGTTGGACTCGCTAGTAAGTTAAATAAAACTGCCCTGGATTACTTGAAAATACAAATTGTAAGTATTCGGTTGATAATACCAGTGTATTAAATTAATAGAATTGAATTTCAATTCCATTTTCAGAAAAGAGTGGTTGAAGAGCAACTTTATGTTATTTGAGATCAAGAGCAGCAGCAGTTCCGCTGCAGACAGAAATTCATCGGCTGACTCAATGGAATCCTAAATTTATTTCTCTCCAGATGCCGTCACGTCTTTGGGTAAGTACGAACCATTATTGGAAATCTGAGTCTAGTGCATCCGAAACTAATAACCATGAAAATAATAACTTACAGGATGATCCGGAACTTCCTACATTTGTTGCATCAAGAGGTTTGTGTCAGTTCCGAAATGTCCGAGAAAAAAATACCAGCACTAAAATAACAGCAGATCGGAAAGCGTGCTGTAGAAACATTACGGGAAAGCAGCAGCGTACCATCCGCAACTGTGGTATCAGAGGCCGACATGAGGATAATCGACGCAGTCATTTCCTCGACCGGCTAGACTATTTTGCACCAGCTCTTTCACTTACATCAACAGTGCAGATACCGGGGAAATCAACTTAAAACATGAATGTTTTAAAATAAAACATCTGTGCATTGTATCATAGATTGATTTCTTTAAGACTTTTTCCCTATATTATCCGGTTTTATAGGTACTTGCTGGTGTCTGAATTTATTACAAGCATAATTGAATGAAATTTGAGACGATTCATATTTAAAAAGCAAATATTTCCTATTAATTTCGACCCATTTTTACTTTTTCGACCATGCTTGAAAAATAACCATTATCCTAGTTCTCTATGAAATCTCATTTTATGAGTTTTCACTGAAAACTCATAAAATGACTTGATCCACAAAACTGCCATTATGGTTAGTTTTCAAACATTAATGGTTGAACGTGGCCCAGCGTGTACCAATTCTACTGTTTTATTATCAACCATGATACGTACGACTTCTTGAATACAAGGTTTGATTAAGTTTTCAGCAATAGTATGCGCTTTTCCAGCTTTTCCAATCAGTAGCTCGCCAAGTACGGCGCAAGAACAGCCTTTTCATTGAGTGTTTTGCACACTCAGTCCTGCAACACAACGTTGTTCGATCAAAGCAGTGCACTTTGACAATCCACCATTCTTTGCCAAGATCCCTGCGATTCCTGCAGGGATTCAGTCGTCATCAAGTACAAAGTAAACAAAATTTGTTCGTTCGTAATACATGCCCTGTGAATTTTTTTCTCATGTTTCGACAAAATGAAACGATAACAAAGATCAAAGTTTTTCAAAGTTGGTTTATGATTTTCGTTGCGTACGTCGCGGAGCACTATCAAAAGCTTCGCGGAGCACCAAGTGCTCCGCGGAGCACGATCTTAAAACCTCTGATTTAGCCTATGATTAAGTTTTCAAATAGGTTTTCAGAATTTAAATATTCATTAATTTTCAATGTTGATTCGAGTTTGAAAAGCTGTCAAATTTTAGTTTGTAATAGGGGAGAGTGGGGTATCGTGGGCCATGGGGAAACGTGGGCCACTTTTCATATCTCAGATGTGTTTTGAGATAAAAATCTCAAACCAACTGTCATCGTCGTCGCTTTGCGTGAGTATATATTCCTATATGTTGTTGACTGAAATACGCATCATATGCTTCTTTTATTTATCAAGCTAAAACAAGTTAGAAAAATTTACTTACATAATTAAAAAAACACCCGCTAATTTCATCAATGGGGAACCTAAAGCGCATAACAAAAATATGCTCATACGCTTATGATCTTAGTTTTGTCATGATCTTTCACGTGGAAAAGGAATTTTGGATGAAACATCAATAAGCCACACAAACGCAACCAATTTGCAAATCATAGCTTGTGGGGAATCGTGGGCCCCACTTGAATCACCTATATTTTTATGTTTTTATACACATTCAGAACTTAAAATACGTTTATCTATCAGCAAAGTTTTCTTATGCCAAATGAAGAGTTATGAAAAGTATTTTGTCCATCCTATATAAGAAATTCTGCCAAAACGTTCGCGAGCCAGGTTTTGGAATCTATGCGATCATACACAGCTCTCCTTTTTATTTCATCATCTGAAATTGCTTTTAAATAACGAAATGAATTAGGAAATCACAGTTTTGGGTCAACTCATAAACTTTGCATGTTATATGGTCGATTTGAATTTGGTGGCCCACGATTCCCCACCATTTTTCAAAATCCAGAAAATATTGCTTTTTTTCAAACAGTCAGAATTTGGGGAAGATAACTTATTAAAAATTATAAAAAAATACCTTGAAAATGTAGAAAACCATACCATTTTTTATTTTCATTTTATCTTTTTTAATAAAGAAGTTATGCAACAACGAAAAAAAGGGGCCCATGATTCCCCATTCTCCCATACTCAATTCTAAGTTTAAGAATTTTGTATTTCAATTTCATATATCTTTTCACATTAGATATTAATTGAGGAAGCTTTCTAAAATTAAAAAAAAATAATTTTAGAATCTAAATTTATTTTCTGTACGTATTCAGGCCGGGCAAATCCGGGCATTGGGTTTCTAAATTTTGAACTCAACACCGGGTAATATCCGGACAAATCCACCATGTGCCTTGGTAAAAATAATTTTTCGTGTAGCGGCGTTCCAATCTTATCTCAAAATTTTGAAAAATATATGCCAATTTATTTCGCAAAAACGAGTTGAAAAAGTGAATTTTCGTAAAAAATAAAATGTGAATAATCCTGGATAAAACCGGGCTTAGTATATACTTTTCGAATTGGTTGATTTATTTTCATACGATTTTGGAGATTTTAACTGATCAATTTCCATAGAGGGCAAAAAAATGACTGCAAGTGCTTAAATATAAAATTTTATGAGGTTTACGTTGTTTGATAACAATTGTGTTAACACAAAGGCTTATTTTAGAACTATTTTTTTGTAAATGATGAACTTTGATTTTCCTGTTAGCTACAGCTCAACTTTTGTGTTCGATTGATTTAAACATACTGTGGAAAACTGTGGTGCCGAATGAGGAGAATCGGCTTAATTTTTTTTATAACTATAAATTAAACATGTTGAGTCATTTTGTAGGTCAAGCTTCAGTAAACAGAAAACCAAGTCGAAAATAGCCTTGATTTGGAAAAAAAGTGTGGTTCATAGTATACATTATAGATGGCGCACGTGGTGTCCAAAAATTAATATCTTCATTGAAAGCTATCTCTAAACCACTTGGAAGAACGTCACAAACATTTGCAAATGTAAACATTACATAACTGGGCAGCTTCACAAAAAATTTGATCATCTCCCATTCATACATTCAAAAATTCAAACGCAAAACAAAGTGTAGTATTTTTTCAAAAACACTCCTTATGTGGATTGAAATTTTGTATCATAGAGAAGCGTACTGCGTACGGTGGACTTAAGAAACATAATCTTGGTTTGAGGTAAACTTTTTTCAAAACAAAAAGTGTGATAGAACAGAATTTAATTGCCTTTTCATTGGAGTATTTTTTTTTATTGATTCCAGTTGATTTAAAATTATCGTGATTTGAATTTGTATTCGAAATTAATGAATAACCTGTGTATTAGGGTGTCCCAAAATTGCATAGTTTCTGGGAATCTGGTGGCTTACACTCCAAATGGTAGATTAGGATGTGGAGATCAAACTTTTGTACGGGGCCGACTAAAAAAATCATGTTTAAAGGTTCCGCAAGGGCGATCTTTGAAAAAGTCCACTTTCAAAATATTTGATTTTAAATAAATTCTGGGTCCAAAAGTTTTCACAAAATTTATATATTTTAAATTTATTAAATTTTGTTTGGGTAAAATACTACACGTAAAAACTGAAAAAAGAACCAAATTCGTATGAAAATTGAATATAAGCAAGCTTATTTTAAGAAAAAAAAAAATTTAATGTCCAAAAATTTTGTATTCAACTGACCAAAATGTGTACCTAGCGTAGAATATGTTTGATATTAATGCCATCAAAAGATGCTGATTTTTGTGCACTTAAACTTTGCTGAATAAAGCATGTTGTTTGTATCATCGTGTGAAGCGCTATTCACGGTTCAATCCTTAACAAAAAACACAATTTAGGATATTTTTTAATTTAATTTTTCCTTTCCGCTTAAAATCAAAACACTTGCAAAAAAGACTTGGATGGTTTACAGGAATCATCAAAAGGCTATATGCCAAATTTTAGCTAAATCTGACAACGGAAAAGGGTTGCACTGAATCTCAAGTGTGAAAGGGATTCTGAGACATTGTGTTCTGAAGAAGCATAAAACATACCAATCTATTGCTTAGTTATGTTGATTTCAACTAAAGTCTTTATTTTAAATAAATAAGTGGACTTTTTTCAAAGATCGCCCTTGCGGAACCTTTAAACATGATTTTTTATAGTCGGCCCCATACAAAAGTTTGTTCTCCACATCCTAATCTACTATTTGGAGGGTAAGCCACCAGATTCCCATAAATTATGCAATTTTGGGACACCCGACTGTGTATATTTAAATAAATTGTTAATATGAAAATAGTTGAATTAACAGAATTTGTTTTTTTTTATTGTTATATTCGACCGTTGCTTAAAGTTGCTACATTTGAAAATAAACAGTTCTACAAAAAAATTATTCGGAAAACTTATCCATTTATTTAAAATACACATTTTTTTTAACAACAAAAGTCATTTGAAATTCATAAAATATAATAAAATGTCTAAGAAATAAGCGGAAACTTATGAATTTTTGTATTTGTCTGTTGTTTTGAGGATGAAGTTTTTTTTCCAATAGATTTATTCTAAATAACCACTATTTAATATTTATCAACAACTTTACTGAAGAAATGGAACAAAAATATTGAAAGGTTTATGTTCTATGAACCACATAAAAATAATTTATTTGTAACATATGTAGGTACATACATTTAGTGTTGCACTGTGTATTAGGGCTACAATGGGTAAAACATTATGATTGATTTTTGAAAGCCGACTAAATACATTTTGTAGATTGGCCTCAACTGCAAAACTCAACTGTGCAAAATTTCAGTTCAATCTGATTTGATTTTTGGGATAAAAATCTCCTCAAAGCGCTTAAAGTTTCGGATTTTTCACCCTCAAAAATCACATAAGGGGGGCAAAAGAAATCGGATAATCTGAAATTATAGTTTTGATGCCAAATGGCCAAATGTTATCTCGAAAAAAAAATTATCAAGAAATCGATTATTTCGGAAAACAGATTCACAAAAAGTAGATTTTTGGCCAAGATTTTTTTTTAAACATCTCGACGTTAAAGTTATTTGGCAGCAAAACGAAAGTTTTTTTTTCCAGTTTTCTTTGGTTATTTTTGAGGGGTAAAAAATCCTAAACATTCAGCAATTTGAGGAACCCCTATATCAAATCAGCTTGAGCTGAAATTTTGCACAGGTCAGTTTTTGAGCCAATCTGCAAAATGTATAAGTTCGGTTTTCGAAATTTGATATGACCCATTAAGCTGTCACCCTACTGTGTATTCAATGTTTTTGGGAGCCATTCAGTCGCAATACTCTGAAGCTCTGAATGAAGTTATGAGAATTTTCCTTAGATTTCAAGAAAAAGTGTTAAAAATTTGAAACATTTGTAATGCAATCCATTAAAATTCCTTACAGAAAAGAACCGTAAACTGGGACATTGGGTCTTCGGGGTAATTTTGATCAACATGAAATTTTTGCAGATAATCATCATTAACTAAGTCGGAAGTAAAAATATCTGAAAACTGTTTTCTACGTTTGAAAGCCTAAAAATTGAGTTTCAAATAGGTTTAATTTGGTTTGTAATTGGATAATTTATATATTGCTTAAAATTTAATTTTAAATTTTTCAAATATCTGTTTTTTCGAAGACTCACAAACAAACACCTTTCCTGAAAAAAATTATAGCATTTAGGAGCAAATGGGTTGCTTTATGTGGAAGTTAATTTTTTTTCCTTAGTATAGGTATATTTCTAGTGTTATTTTCAGGGTCATTCTGTGATAATTTTTAGATATTTGAACAAACGCATATTTTCTTTGAGAAAGCCTGTATAGAAAAATTGGCTAAAAGTCCTATCATACGGTTAAGTTTGAAGAAAAAAAGAACATGAGAACAGTGGAAGGACCTGGGGAATTGCATGTAGGTAAAATTTCTTTCGTTTTCGAGGCCAAAAATATTAAGAAATGTTTATAATTTTCCCCCCTAAATGTATGCAGCAAGATTGCCCATCTTTTGAGTATACTTGTTTTTGAAAGAAATCGCTGAAAAATTCAATTGAGTCAAAACAAATAATTACGGTTATTTGTGTTTTCAGCCTTCTGTGCTAATTGGCATCAAATCAATAATATTGAAGATGTTGGGATACGTTAAAACCATAGTGATCAAAGTTATCCCGAAACATGAAATCTGGTATGTATTGTAACAAACATTTAGTTATAGCCACAAATGTCGTTTGAATATTCTGCTATCAATGATCTTGCTTTATACTCCTTACCTCAGTAAGTAATTCAATACTTTTAAGTGTTACAAAATAACAACCCTTTCCAATACATTCGAAAATGAATGAAAAATGTTATCAACGTTCTCCCAGTTTGCGGTAGTTTGATTATTTCAACTCATACGTACAGAATAAATTTAAAATATTCCGACCTACCACATCCTTCTTCAAATTGAATTAACAGGCTCCAGAAATCAGTGATGTTTCTTACGTTAAAATTCATGTTTCCTCTATCAAAATTACAATGATTGTCCAGTAAACCACCATAGCTGCATTGCATCAACAGTTCCATCGTTTTTCCAAAGCAAATGCATTTCCCGACAAAATGCTGGCAAATGTGCTAAACGAAATCCGCGGACAGTCGAAAGACAGTCTTCAATAAATTGTCCTTTTCCACAGCGTCAGTTACAAAGTGCAAATGAGATGTCTTTTGCGAAACGATTTTCTCTCCGCTAGAAGGTGGCTGTAGAGAAGCTGGAATTAAATTTATGGGCCAGCTTCCATCATTGGGATCCCATTGCATCATGTGACCGAACAACAAATCGTTCGCCCCACCCGCTCGTTGACTTTCGATCTTCGCTCTGACGGACGCGGGAATACAGTTGCTCTAAAATTGCATATTTTTGCATGGTAATCACTCCCTTAATGACGCCACATCAGCCGATTAATCTCGCCAGAGAAGAGAAACTTAGTAGCCAGAAGAAATCCACAAAGTGCAAGGCAATTGGTTTTTCCCAAACCAATGTTTTTTTTCATGACAAATTCATCGAAAACCCTTTCGAATTTGGGGAATCTCTACACCACTCTCGTGGAAACTTCGAGACTCTTGATCTGGGAAAAAGGTCACGTAAGTGAAAGATTCGATTTAATCTTCTGGAACGATGATATGGGTTAGGGTTACCAGCACACATGAGGGACGGTTTTTCAAGACGAGTCATTTCAGAGTGCGGCCAAAAACTTCAAACCGAAAAATTTTGAAGTCAGATTTCTGAAAGTAAAAGATTTATACTGAAGTGGTATTATCACCGTCATTCAAAAATGGTTCTCTCTTTATTTTATGACTTCTACAATTTTGCTCTGATTTTTAATAAGGCTCTGGATTTTTATGGTCAACCCTATCGAAGCGCATAAAATTTGTCAAAGCTTCACCAATTTCCCAGTGGAATCGATTGCAAATTTAATGAGCGACACTTTCCAAACAAAAATCCTTTTCGACAAACGAAAAAACATTACCCAGTGACAGTGCTTTCTGCAACATTTTTCGCATCTCTTGGCAGAAAATATGCAGTTGGTTTCTTTTTATCTC
Source organism: Uranotaenia lowii (assembly GCF_029784155.1). Classification (NCBI taxonomy): domain Eukaryota; kingdom Metazoa; phylum Arthropoda; class Insecta; order Diptera; family Culicidae; genus Uranotaenia; species Uranotaenia lowii. The sequence goes on from NC_073692.1 coordinate 266,714,301, forward strand.
ATCCCACTGGCTGACTGTAAGAAAGATTGGAATTAGTTTCTGAAGTGTTTTTCTTTGCCTTTTGTACACGGTTTTTATAGCTAGAGCTTTGGCGCACTTCTTGAGCTGAAAGAATTAACGTCAATCAAGTGACGCTAGCTTGTCGTTGCTATATTGAATTTTAAACTTTTTCCCTCTCCCTCTGCGTTTAACAAAGTCACGTGGTGAGATGCTTCTACATGCAAGATTGATTTGCGTTTGGGAACATGCAGATTTATGGTTATTTTACCAATTCAAACCCCAAGAAAAAAAACACGCTTTGAGCAATCAACATGAAATAAACATAGTTTTCAATAACAAGTAGCTTTCCGTCATAAACTACAATCAACCGGCATCAGATCCACTTACTAGAGGCGGCTTATTAGTGTTTTGTTGTTCTGGTGACAGCTTTCGGTTTCAATAAAACTCCCATTGCTACCAAATGTGCTATCGAGCATTACGATCATTACCATCGGCCTCATAATCATCATGCCGAGGCATCATGGCATTTTACCATAAAAACAACGCTCTCCTTTAACAAAACAAACAACCCCACAATGTGTGCTGTTCTCAGAAACCAATCAATGACGCCGAGAAAATGAACCCCCTAAAACCAATCGAAGTGAATTTCGGATTATGGGTAGGTATTTATATATAGCCTTACGGGAAAGGTGAAAAAGAATCCTTCGAAGGAATCCGGATGTGACATGCACCATCAGGTGCTAGGGCGTGTCGTTTTATGGAGAATATTTAATCGTAATTGAAGCATTAAACAAATCAAATGAATGAAAGATAAACAGAAAAGTTTCGTTATTTTGATGGTTTATGGACTCAGAACGGCACATCGTTTAAATGTCACTTATCACGTGGACACCCACGTTGTACTTACCCCGTACGATGCGGGTGTCCACGACATCGAGCTTGTAACGAACGAGGAACTTTTGACTATCGCTAAGAATAAGGCCTCTAGTCCGGACGGAATCCCAAATACAGTGCTGAAGGTAGCGGTACAGACCATTCCGGATACCTTCAGTATGGTACCACAAAAGTGTCTCGACGAGGAATCTTTTCCCAATTCGAGGAAAACCCAGAAAAACTCATTTGTCTGCTGTACACCCTTGGTAAGCTACTGCAGAGGATAATATTCAACAGACTTATTATCAACACAGAAGGCGAAAGAGGAATGTCGGACAGACAGTTCGGTTATCGGAAAGGGAGATCTACGGTGGACGCCATCCGAATGGGGACAGAATACGCGAAGCGCGCATATAAAAAGAAGCGAACGTGTTCGTCACTGCGCCATTGTGATGTTAAGAATGCTTTCAACAATGCCAGCTGGGAAACGATTGCCAAAGCGTGTTCCCAATATCCTCTGCAGGATAAAAGGAAGCTTCTTCGAAAATCGAGTCCTGACGTACGAAACCGAAACTGGGTTACGATCTACTGCCATAATAGCAATGTAGCGAATGAGACTCTCAACAGAAAGTGGCGCAATTTGTGGCCAAGAAAAAAAAGGCTTAGACTTCCGGCCCAATGCCGGGCACCCTAGCGTAAGACAATGTGCGTGTCACTCACCTTCTGATTTCGGCAGCAGCAGCGGGCATCGTGGTGATATTCGCGCTACCAGATTTCACGTGAGCGCGGCACCTCCTCCGAGCGTCGCAATTTCTTCGCACACTGCCCTGGCTCTCTCTTCCTTCGCGTTGCTTGCACAATCGAATCTCGATTCCACCGCTACCGACGGTTCCTCTGACCTCACGCACGATCGGAACAGTTCCCTTGCGAGGTCAAGCTCTCTCTCTTCTGTTGAATATTGCCGACCCCTTTCCGGAAAACACGCTCAGGAAGAACATTCGACGTGATTTTGGCCGAGTGCTTCGCTTTCCGGGAGCTAAAATTCCCTCTGCTCTCGAGGAATCGGTGCTCTGCAATGGGGCTTATTCGGGAAATAAGATGGCGCACACGAGGTGAGGATTCTTCCCTATTCCCACAAAACGTGTTTCACTGTTTCGTCTCCGAAACGGATCGCAGGCTCACTTTCGATGCTCAATTGAGCGGGTCACACCGGGCTTAGCACGAGTGAACTGCCGTTTTTTCCGATTTTCCCGGCAAAAAAGACGTTAAAAATCGACGGAAAATCTACAAACGCCGGCACTTTTCTTCCCGCACCAGTAAAAGCTGGATTCAGCCGCGTCGCGTCGGCACACCTTCCACCGTCGAGATCAGAAACAGAAATCTCCGAAACAGCAGATGAAATACCTTGGAGTAATGGTCGGCAATCGCTTAAGCTTTGATTTGCATGTAAAATACAGCTGTGAAAGTGTATCGAAAGTCATCGATTCATTGGCCTGGATTATGCCGAACTGCCATGGTCCAAAGAGTAGCAAGAGACGTCTCCTTGCGAGCGTAGCACTATCGAAACTATGATACCGCGGAGCGGCCTGGAGCTCCGTCATAGAGGTAGAGCGCAACAGATCCAAATTACGAAGCACACATCGGCTGATAGCCATGCGAGCTTCCTGTGCATACCAGACATAACTCTGGTGGAGGGTATAGAGTGTCAACGAGCAGCGTCAATGCTCAAGTGGCAGGAGCAATAGGACGCATCAAACAACGCAAGATGGATACATAGGCTAATCCCGCGACTTTCAGACTGGGTAAATCGGAAGTATGGAGAGGTCAACTTCTACCTGAAGCAGTTCCTTTCGAGTCATGGGCATAGGTGCTTTAAGCAATACCTTCATCGATGAAAGATGATGAACGGAGAGAGCGAGATAGTCTACCAAGCTTGTCAAGCTAATGGAAGGTCTTGGGCCTCATATGACACCACAATCCAAAAGCAACGCGATCTTAGGGCGTGGTACAACCCTAATGTGGACTAATACGTGTCGTGGGACTCACGTACTCAGCTACGATCTTTCCTGTAGCAAAAGGAAGTGGAGGACCATTCAAGGTGGTCGTGACGGGATTCTAGCCTGGTAGTTTCTCAATCGGCCATGCCTTGGTGATTAGAATTCCTGTGGGAAAGGATGCTGTGACGGACGCGAGTTACGAAAGCGTTACCTTACCGACACACGTCTTCCGTACCAGTCTGAAGTTGGTGAAAGAGGAAAAGGAAAACGAGTAAAAGGAGAAGGAGGAAAATGGAGAAAAAGGATAAAGTAGAAAGAAGTTAAAGGAGAAAGACCAAAAATGAGAACTAGAAAAAGGAAAAGGGTAAGATGTTTAAATGCATGAGCACAGCCTACTTCTTGATGTAGTATCATAGGGTGAAACCAAGGGGCGCATCTGGCACACGAAGCCCAAGGTGGATTTTGTAGGACGAACCCACTTACGGCAGCAAACACCCGGCTGTTATGATTTGAAGTCAAATTTCCATCTTTTAAAAAAATGTCACATCAAATGAAGGTTCTTGCACAGACTTTCGAAATATGCATTTGTATGTATCCTGAATTCGCAATAGAATACCATTATCCTGGTCTTGTGAAAATCCCCTTTATGTATGCAATTACTTAGATGTCTAAGATATTCCTAAAGCCCAGGCATATTATACGGCCTTGTGTATCAAATGTTATTATTTTGGATAAGAAAATAAAGGTTTTTGCGATACCCAAGTGATTCAGCAGTCTTTTCCATTACTGTTTTATAACGATTTATGTACCGTAAAATGAGGCAAAAAGCAATTAATAAAATTATCAGAATCCGAGTTTCAAGCAATCTACAACTAATTTTTGCTTCTTTTCATGATCTATACTCTCCTTGATTTATAGCGTAAAATACAGAATGAAGTGAATTGACATTCTGTGGCTTGAATATATAAACAAAATATTTATTTGAAGCTTAAAATAATCAATAAATGTTATAACATGATAAAAGTTGTTAGAAAAACTACAGAAAGTGATTTGTCGTTTCTGCAAGTTTCATATTTGGTGAAGGATACTTTCAACAAAGTTTTGGCAAGAAAACAATATAGAAAATTACGTACATACAAAACACAAACTCAGACAACTCAACAAAACATTCTTTGGCACACTCATCGTGGGGTTATTCGGGACACGGGCGTAGCTATGTCTAGGATCCCTTATATCTTTGCAAATTTCTGCTCCTGAAGTTAAGCTCCATATTTCAAACTTATCGGGCGATTGTAAAAACCGAAAAATATCTGGATATCGAAAACACACTTTCATTTACGTTCATAATGGCAAAGAAGCATAACTGAGCCCTTTTTTTGTTTAACGGTTCTCAAATTCCATGAGTTTTCACAATTAAAAGGTCACTATCACTGTTTTCTAGACTAAGTCGATATGGAGTCATTTTCGAGTTACGAAACCCCTAAGGTCTAAACAGCTTCGTTTTGGATCAAAGGTCATCTCTGATTTTTTGTAGAATTTTAAAGTACCGTTTACATGGGTTAGTTTTACCTTTCAGATTTGTTTTGGATAGTTTTACAAATTTATAAATTCTCCAAAGGAAATTTTCTGCTGAACAACTCTTCAAATAAAGGAGTTATAAGCTTGTTAATGGAGATATTTAACTTTAATTTTAATTTAAAATTTAATTTTAAATTTATGTTTTCGACCGTTATTGGTGTTTTATTGTAATATTGGTTATTTTTCGGTCTAGGGATTCAATCAAACAACTTAGTTTTTGAAATGAAAAACTAAGTTGTTTGATTGAATCCCTAGACCGAAAAATAGCCAATATTACAATAATTTAATTTTAATTTAAATTTTTTAAAATGCAGTTCAGTTGAATCCACAACACTAAAATTTGAAGCAAAATCGTCAAGCAATGTCTTGTTTGTACCTGGAATTGTATCAAAATGTCCCATCTTAGTCAGGCATAAGTTTTACTTGAAGAAGGTGTCATGAAGTCAGATTTTATAAACTATTTTTAAAAAAGTTTCGTAAACCGATTTTCTAGACTTCTAACTATCTACTTGTTCGATTGAGCGGTTAGTAAGTTTGAACTTGCATTGAATTCTTGTCTCCTACTTGTCTAACATGATTAGCAGGATAAAAAGTTTTTTTCTTACTTAAACCACGATCAGATCCTTTTTTTGTATGCTTTTATTAGTAATAAATGTAAATATAAATTCGTAATTGTAAAATGAGCAGTAGAGTGCCACAAATGACCCGACATTTGAAAAAATTATTCGCTGCAGTCTAAATTTAATCCTTGGCCTAGTACATGACATCATGCCAAATTGGAACCATATCGGATAACGGGAAAAGGTCGATCAACAAGCCTGAAGTTTGTGTGGGATTTTGAGACATTTTGTTCGGGAAAAAAATGAAAAACCAGTTTTTTCTCATTAACTTTAGTTCTCTTCATTCGATTTCTATTCGTATTCAAAGGTTTTTTCTTAAAGCCTAAAATATGACAAATATTTCTTCCCAAGAACTGTATGAAAAACTGTATTCAAAAGAAATCTACCGAAAGGAATCAAAGTTATTGATGAAAAACTGGTGTTTCCCGTTTATCCCGAACAAAATGTCTCAAAATGTCAATAAGGGTAATTTTGTAGAGCAGATTAAAAATCATCGAATGAAAAGTTCACTTTGTCAAAAATTGAACTAATCGTTGTGAGCATAAAAAAAATAATCTAAAAAGTTACGAACTAATTTCCCATCCAAATGCTAATTTTAGGAAAATTTTATAAAAACGTTGATACCATATTTTTCCAGGAATCAGAACCTCTACACGTCCCAGCTTATTTTTACACATTCTCCAAAGGAAGAAAATCCAAAACAACAACAGCAAAAGCCACCGCTCAAGGGAGGTTTCCCGATTCTTTCGATCGCATGTTTTCCATTTGTGGAAGCCCGCTTTCAATCAAACACGCCAGCCTGGAAGTTCTTTTTTTCTGTCCTTTCTTTTCTCTTTTTGGAAACCGCTGGGCATTATCATAATAATTATTTCATCGATTGATTCCGTTTGAATATAAATTTGACAACCGCAGGTCAGCTCATTCGAGACTACCTTCCTACTATATCTACTTACATACTACTTCGGTGCTGTTCAATATCAAATGCAGTGCGGTAGTCTAACTAGAAAGATGTCGTATGTAAATGGAAGTCGTTAAACTTTTAAGTGGTTTGACCCATTTTTTTATGAAACATAAGTCCTTAACTAGAACAGTCATGATTGAAACCGGAAATCAGAATTCATATTTACCCAGTATGCCGGATTGGCTTACCGATATCACCTACAAACGTTATATTGCTTTTTTTAATCCTATATCAACACTGTTGGTGTAAAAATAAATATTTAATTTAAAAAAATTAATAAATATTTTTTAAATCTGTTTCTTGTCTGGGATAAAATGCATCAAAATGCAAATCAAAGAAACATCTTGTAAATCTCGTTTCCATATGCTGGAGTATTATTTTTATGATTTCAGCTAGTAGAATTTATAACCAGAATTTTTGACTCCTAAATGTATGCCGTAACGTTGTTTTAGGAAAAAAAAAATGAAAAAAAATTTAATGAAAATTAGTTTTTTACAGAGAAAATATTACTGCCATTGATATTTTGATGCGTAATGAACTGTAAGGCATCGCAAATTTATCAAAAACTATAAATCTTCATACGTTTTCTTAAGATATTTCGTTAAAACAAGTCTGTTTCAAGTTACCCCATTATCTGAGCAGGGTAAAAATCGTATATTTTTAGAAAATTAAAAATAACTAAAGAAACCAATATATTTTTGACTATGCCAATTTGAGGTATGATTAACTGTGAACATAAGCTTTTAGAAGCCATTGAAATTGAAAAGTGTTGCATGTCGTCCCAGTTGACGTAAAATGATTTTATATTTCAAATAACGGCAAACATGTTTCAGCAATATAAATTTTTGTTTTCAATGCAAGTTTTAATGTGTCTTTTTAACTGGTGTCAACCACTATCAAATGCAGAAGAGAAAATTTCGTTCATGGGTCTCTGCTTTGCAAAATAAACTGTGAATCACAAAAAATCTTGAAAGGGTAAAATTACGAATGATATATGTAAATCTGAAGGGCATAGTCTCCAATTTTCATTCAATCATATGAAACTGGACTGCTTTGGAAGTTCACAATCGAATAACTTTTTTTGCCGCCAAAAGAAAACTTGTAGGTTTCAGGTTGCTATGAAAGTCAGTAAATAAAACTTTCAGCCCGGTCCACATTACAGTCAAATGAAAGAAAAAATTTTCGATTGAAAATTATTGCTTTCATTTTCATGTCTTGTTGAAAATCATCAAATTAGTAGATAAATTTTAATTTTAAGATCGTTTTTTACAGAATCAAGCTGTCAAAATAAAAAAAAATTCTATTATAGAATTTTTTGTTGGTTGTAAAATCGATTCCTCTAACTTGAATCAAAAATAATATAAATAGAATGAATTTCAAGTTTGTTGGCTTAGTTCCTCTCTGAAATAGTTTATAATCCCAAAAAAATAGACTTGAAAAAAAATCACATTAAAATAACAATTTTCATTTTCGTTTGAAATTGAATGTCTTGATTTTCATTTGAAAATCATCAGGTGCACTTTGAAAATCATTAACGTCATCATCATTTGAAGCACCGTCGAATTTCAACTGAAAACATCGAAAACAAACTTACAGTAGTAAGCCTTTGCCTTTCATTTGACAAACTTTTGTGTTGTGAATGTGAAAATTGGAGACGCTGCTGAAGGGTTTTTTTTTTTCATTAAGAAAAAACTTTGAAGATATTTTTGCTTCTACAAATACCTGCTTGCGCAAAAAGTTGCTAAAACTCTATCAAGTTTGGATATCGTAAACCTGTAGAATATTAATGCACAAAAAGAGAAGAACTCTGAATTTACAAAAGTTGTTCGCCAATACACTATCGGCCAAAAGTTTGGGATCACCCGCTAAAAAACGTGTTCATTTTGATCGTTCATATCTCAGCCGTCTTAGGACATATTGAAAATCTTCTGATCTTATTTGCAAGACAATGAGCAGTAGCTATTTTGAAGGTATTTTGTCCAGAAATAGTGTTTTAGTTTAGTACCTTAAACGTAACCTGAAGTTAGAACATTTTCAAAAAATCGCACTCAATAGTCAATATTCAAAACCTACCATATCGGGATAGGGTGGACCAAATTTCAAAATTTGAGTTGCATTAGAAACCTTATCCTTTACTTCTCAAAAAAAAATAAAAAAAATGTACAAAAGTTTAAGAATGAACTTTTAAATAATAAAATAAACACTTAAGTTATCGCCCAAAAGTTTGGGATCACCCCTTGATATGGTGTATCGGCCAAAAGTTTGGGATCATTCTTTTAAAAACATACAAATTTATCTCATTCATATCTTTTTCATCCAACATCGTATTGCAGATCTGAAGGGTTCAAGCTTAGGAATGGTTGTTTTGTTTGTTTAAAAAATTCAGAGTCATAAGTGGGAAATTGAACAATTATTTTCAGGTAATTTTTTATGATTATTTATTTATTTATTTATTTATTTATTAATACTTGAAAAGTAAGAAAATTTCTTATAAATTTTTGATATCGGGTTTGAATGAGCTTACAAAATAGTCAAGAACCAATTTACTTTTTTACTTTTAAAACTAGAAACTACATACTATTAATTTTCTCTATTGAACCATAACAGACAATTTTCGCGAAAAGTTTTATAAGAATTAGTTGATTTCAAATCGTTAGGTAAAGCATTCCTAATATCAATTCCTCGCACAAAAAAGCTATTTCCATAATGTGACGTATTATGGGTAGGGATTACAAAATTAAACAAGCGTCTACTGCGGCAAGGAGTTATTTTATCGAATAAGTACCGTGGTTCAGTAAAACGTATTATCTTAAACAAGGCTATGCATGATAGTACTTTTAGAAATATATGAATTTACATTCTTATAATTTTTTCTGAAGATGTGTCACACTCGAGTATCTCCCTAAGTTGTAGATCCATCGAACACAGCTGTTGAGAGCAATTTTAAGACGATAGAGATGGGGAAAAATTAAAGTTTTGAATAGCCGAAGTTTGATACTACTGGTTAACGGACTAGCTGAGACTCACAAAGTGCGCAGGCAGACATATATTTTTCCACATTGCGAATTAATTTGTGCATCCCATTCAAGGTTGTTCTGGATAATTACTCCTAAACTTTTAATAGATCGTACAAAACTAGATGGTATCGAATTGCTATCAATTATCACTTTGAAATATAATTTTTGAATGAATTTATGGAAAAACAACAATTCCAAAAACTTCCAAATGAACTTTTCAGATTTGCAATACGATTTTGGATGAGAAATGAATGAGATAAATTTGCATGTTTTTAAAAAGAATTATCCCAAACTTTTGGCCGATACCCCATACTCAGGGGTGATCCGAAACTTTTGGACGTTATCTTAAGTGTCTATTTTATTAATTAAATGAACATTCTTAAATTGTTGCACATTTTTTATTGTGTTTTGAGAAGTAAAGAATATGGTTTCAAATGCAACTTAAATTGTAAAATTTGGTCCACACTATCCCGAGATGATCGGTTTTGAATATTGAGTGCGATTTTTTTTGAATGTTCTACCTTTAGGTTACGTTTAAGATACAAAACTAAGACATTATTTCTGGGATAAATACCTCCGAAATAGGTATTACTCATTATCTTACTGTTTACTGTTCGAATTGTTTTGATTCCACCGTGCATTTCAACAGTATATTCCGGACGTTTTAAAAGTCTTGTCGTTCAAGTTCTGCACTAATCGATTGCATTCGTGATCGCGCACAAGGACCTTGCGGAGTGTAGTGACACCAGTGTACCGGTCAAGTTATTTTAACCTTCGCAAATACGGTATATCCGTGGTATCGTTGTTTGTTATTGTTCTGCCGAACCACTGCTCGAATTTTGACGTACAACATTCGTGCAGTTTAGAGAAGACTCCCACCGTGAATACATCGTCGCCATCTGCCGCTGAAATCCAACATCACTTCATTGTCGCCATCTGCCTTCTCAGCTGAGTAACGCACTCCGTACAGTAGGTTGCAGCCATAATGAAACCCCGATGTGGAAAATGCGAAAAAGATATTTTGAATATCGAACCCGTGCAATGCTCTTGCTGTGAAAAATATTTTCACGTACAGCAGGAGTGTTGTCACGCCAACCGAAGCAGCATACAACAGCTGTTCAGCACCCATAAGGCACTTTGGCTTTGTGTTGATTGCAGAAAGCTGTTTGCAAATCGAACTTTGCATGCATTCTTGGATGATACTATTCGGCGCCCCCCTAATGAGGTTATCGAGCTGCGAGCTTCGCAAGAAAGTCGAAGAATTATCCGATCTCGTGAATGCATTGCAAAAGCAAATAGGGGAAAATCATGAAGCTATTATGGCCAAATTTGATCGCCCCCCAAACGTAACCTGGCCTCAGCTATCTGGTGAGACTCCTTCGAACCCTGATAAACGGAACCGCGCAATTCGTTCTCGTAAAAGACGTTGCGGTCCTAATGGCGAGCCTGTTGAAGTAGACCTTGTTCCGCGATCATCTACTTCCAACGGGACCAGTGACATAGATCTGAGCGATTTGCTTCTGACATGCCCCATTGCTGCTGCGTTACCACCACCTCGATTTTGGATTTATCTTAGTGGATTCAATCCAAAAATCACCGACGATGATGTTGTGAAAATAACGAAACGGTGTTTAAACACAACAAACGATATCGAAGCTTTCCGACTTGTCCCAAGAAATGTCGACGACTCTAGATATTCGTTTGTTTCTTACAAAATCGGTGTGGATATTGAGTTGAAGGATAAGGCTCTTCTGCTTTCATCGTGGCCGCAAAGTGTGAAGGTCCGTGAGTTTGTGAGCCTACCAAAAAACGATTTTCGCAACTCTGGAAGGAACGTGCCCAACAAACCTTGGAATCCTCTGAGCATCGAAACCCCCGATCAAAGGAACGGATTGACGGATCGACAATTGAATATGAATCATCGTTTTTCTGCAACTTCTGATCCCGAGCGCATCTTTTACGGCATTTTGGAAGGTCCCCGATCTGTTACCACAGGCGAGCCGGTATCCAGAGAATGTCGTAGCCATCGTAGTCGCTTGGGCCCTGTGTGTAACACTAGAGAAGGGGCCTTCCAACCTGCCACTGCAGGTATGTTTTTATGCTCTAATGATCAGGCATCTTCGCCTTTTGATTGTTGTCCACATTCCAGCTCAACTCTGCGGTTGTACTACCAGAATGTTAGAGGTTTACGCACCAAAATTGAGGAACTGTTTTTGGCAGTTTCGGATTCCGAATATGATGTCATCGTGCTCACTGAAACGTGGTTGAACGACGAGATTACTTCGGTCCAGCTGTTTGGTCATCAATACAACGTTTATCGTCGCGATCGTGATCCTGTCAGCACTGGTCTAAGAAGAGGTGGTGGTGTTCTTGTTGCTGTGTCCAACCGTCTTATGTCTTCCCCTCTCACTGATCTCACTGGGATTGACCAAAGCATTGAACATCTGTGGGTGACTATCGAGACGGGCGAGCAGAAAATGTACATAGGCGTTGTTTATATCAGTCCAAATGATGCTGTCAATCCGTCGATTTTTGATGCTCATCTCAACTCAGCGGCCGCTGTAGCTGATTGTTTACGTCCCAACTATCGACACATCTTGCTTGGTGATTATAATCAGCCGCTTCTGAACTGGTTAAATGCCTCTGCAAATTTTGCATACCCTGACCCGGCAACTTCGGCATTCAGCACCTGTTCTTCGGCTCTCCTAGATGCGATGGATCTTCTGGCTAATCGACAGATGAATCTAGTCACCAACTCTCGTGGTCGCACACTCGACTTAGTTTTCGTGAACGAGCTGGATGGAGATAGTTGCATTGTTTCAACCCCAATGGAACCGCTAATTGAAGTGGATCATCATCACCCACCCCTACTCGTCACCCTGACCTACCCTGGTTTCACTCCGTTTGAAAGCACAACTGATATATGCTCACTAAATTTTCACAAAGCTGATTTCACGCAAATATCCGAAATATTGCTGCACACAAACTGGTCGTATATTGAAAATGCTACTGATGTTGATCTTGCTGTGGACTTCTTTACCACTACATTGCACGAGTCGTTTGGAGAACACGTACCGATGTAGCGACCTGTTCGTAAACCACCCTGGTCTGATGCCCATTTGCGTATGCTGAAACGCATAAGAGCAGCCGCAATAAGACGCTTGTCACGTGCTAAAAATATGGTTAATAAACGCAGATTCAATATTGCAAGCAGCAACTACAAGCGCTACAATCGTTTCCGGTATGCTCAGCACGTCGAGCGCATGCAAAATACGTTAAAGCACAACCCGAAACGTTTTTGGTCCTTCGTCAATGAGAAGCGAAAAGAAACTGGGTTTCCATCGGAGATGTATCTGGGCGAGCATAAATCGTCCAACTTAGAGCAGACTTGTAACCTTTTTGCTGAACATTTTGCCAGCGTATTCAGTTCATCGCACGCCTCGTCACCTGCCATCGTTGAAGCCCTTCAGAACGTTCCCAGCAATATGTTCAATTTAATTACCATTGACTTCTCGGAAGACGAAATTAAAGCTGCTATATCAAAGCTTAAATCGTCAACTACTGTTGGTCCTGATGGAATTCCGTCCAACGTTCTGAAAAAAAATGCCTTGATGCCCAGTGGAAGCCTCTCTTGACAATCTTCAACCTGTCTATTCACTCTGATAAATTTCCAAGTGCATGGAAAAGGTCATATATGTTTCCAGTTTACAAGAAAGGCAACAAGCATGACATACTGAATTACAGAGGAATCACTTCCCTTTGTTCCTGTTCAAAGGTATTGGAAATTTTGATGTCACAGAGACTTTTCACCGCTGCCAAGTCGTACATTTCTTTCGATCAACACGGCTTTTACCCTGGACGTTCGACAAATACAAATTTACTGGAGTTTGCTTCATTTTGCATCCGTACCATGGACAAAGGAGGTCAAGTCGACACAATATATACTGACCTCAAGGCTGCCTTTGATCGCATTGACCACCGTTTACTCCTAGCGAAATCAAAAAAGCTTGGGCTTGGAGACGGACTCGTGATTTGGTTCGAATCATTTCTCACGAATCGTTTTCTTACTGTGCGACTGGGAAATGCTGAGTCTTTTGTGTTCCAGAATAGCTCCGGAGTACCTCAAGGTAGCAATATCGGACCTCTCTTATTCTGTATCTATTACAATGACGTTACATACGCCCTCCAGTCGGGCTGCAGAATGCTGTATGCTGATGACCTCAAAATTTATCGGAAGATTGAAAATTATACCGACTGTTTTTAGTTGCAACAAATTTTGAACAAATTTATGGAGTGGTGCGATCTGAATTGCTTAACGGTCAGTGTGGTGAAATGCAATATCATCAGCTTTACGCGGAAAAAGAGTCCGTTGGTTTGGAATTACACTTTGAAGAATTCCACGCTTGAACGAGTTTCCGTTATAAAAGATTTAGGTGTACTGTTGGACTCAAAAATGACGTTTGAATATCATCTGAATCATGTCATTGCCAAGGCGAACCACAATTTAGGTTTTATTCTGCGAACGACCAGAGAATTTACGAACCTACGCTGCCTACGGACTTTGTACTGTGCATTAGTTCGATCGCACCTTGAATCGGCGGCTATCATCTGGTGCCCTAGTCATGACAATTGGGTTATTAGAATCGAATCCGTACAAGCGAAATTCACCCGCTCAGTGCTTCGGATTTGCCCCTGGCCAGTACCTGATGAATCTCCCTCATATACGCAACGATGCTCCTGGCTGAAACTGGATACTCTTGCTGATCGACGAGAATACCTCAAAGCGGCGTTCGTCGGGAAATTGCTGCTCGGATGCATTGATGCTCCAAACATTCTTGCGAGGATAGACTTCAACGTAACTCCCAGACAACTGAGAAGCCGAGAATTTCTTCGGCTTGGATTCCATCGAACGCTCTACGGCCAGAAAGAGCCTATTAGTGCAATGTGCGCAGTGTTTAATCATAGATGCAGTGAATTTGACTTTCATTTGACCGTAGATACTTTGTTGAACCGCTTACGAACTTCAATGTTAAGATGATTTTAATTTGTATTCTGTATCTCATGTTAGATCTTTGTATTATTTTATTTTATAATCTCTGTATTTCAATTTTTAATTCCTGACAAACTATTGTAATGCTAATGTATTGTTCTTGCCATTGATGGGTTTTTATGCCTAGTGCTTTTCCCATCTCATCCATTTAGACTTTTAGTTCGATGGATTAATAAATAAATAAATAAATAAATCTTTCAGAGAAGATATGCAATATGTCATAAGACGGCTGAGATATGAATGATCAAAATTTGCATGTTTGTTAGCGGGTGATACCAAACTTTTGGTCGGCAGTGTATATAAGATGTGTATCAGAAGCAATCACAGAAGCTGCTGCCGAAGACAAAGTGTTTGTAACCAAACCTAGAATTCAATTATTTGTTAAATGTTAAATTTCTTTAAATTATTTGTATTAATGTTAAAACTTAAAATATTGAACCAGTCTAGTATAAGAAACAACATACCAGTGAGTTACCGAATGAACTGTTTGGAAACGGTAACTCACCAACCAGCTGACCAAAGCAACAAAAAAGTCAGCATAAATCAGTTAAAATAAATTCTCGTAGTGGCAACATCAGCTCCGTGCTCGCGTGTTGTTTGTTTTGTCGGTCGAGTAATAGTAGAATAAAGTGGTGTTTTATTTGTTGTAAATCGGTCGTCTTTTGTGTTCTAAAGCACATCCGAAACCCGGAACAGCGAAATTAGTGCTGTGTGTAGTGTGCGGACTAATTCAGTGCAGCGAAATTGTCCGACTCCCGACCTGTTAGCAGAGAAGCAGCAAGCAACGAAACCACTGCTGGTGGAGTGGATGAAATTGATCGTCCCCCGTTCTTGGTGCTACTTTTCCGTCCCGTTGGCAGAGCAACGGAAAGTAAACCCTCCGATTCGAACACAAGCGGTAAACTACCCCCTGAATCCTCAACATTGGTCCTTCGGCCGGATCGGAGGAATTCTCCACACGGAAGGTAGCGGTGAGTACACCATTTTCTTTACTCGACGCGCTGGCTGCATCAAGTTGGGCCATTTTGCTTGCCTTTTGTACTGCTGTACATTGTTTTTCGAGCCAAGAAAGCGCAAAGTGAAGCCAAGCCAACAGCACAAAGCCACCAACAGCTGCTAATTTTGACCTGCTGCTATGTGGATGTTTTACACCGGTCAGCAAAAATTGGGAAAGTGGATTTGATTGATTTTTGGCGAAAAAGTTTTGGACTTGGAATTCTTCTGGCAAATTCAGTCCTTATGCACCTGAGGCTTATATATTGGCAATATTGATTAATATTATATGCGATTGGGTGTGAGTGGGTGGCAGTCTTCGCGAAAGAATTGTGTGTCGCGTCGGGAAGGATTTTTTCGTCGATTTTAACACACAATTCTCGGATTCGTTTCGTGTTAAGATTGATACACCGCGACGGGAAGGATTGAATCGTACGATTTGTATCATTCTTCGTCGCGTAGAAGTGTAAATCCGCGACGGGAAGGATTTAATCGTTCGATTGGTTTACACTTCCGCCGTCGTGTTAAAAACCAGTACATCGGTTCGGGAAGGATTTCGTTTGCGTTTTTTGTGCTGTGTTTTCGTTATCGTACAGTGGTGGTAGCAAGTGTCAGTGAATTTCAACATGCCGAAAACCAAGTCAGACGAAAGAGTGGAGGATGCCATCGTTCGTCGGAAGGCCATTCTGACAAATCTATCGGATGTTGAAAGATTTACGAGGGAATTCAACGTGGATCGAGATGTTGGGCGCCTTCAAGTTCGACAAGATCTAGTTGATCGGATCTACGACCAGTTCCAGAAAACGCAAACCGTCATCGAGAAGTGGGATGGACCGGATCGGCTTGAAATGCGTTTGGCTGAGAGATCGACCATCGAGGAAAGGTTTTGTGAGGTGAAGGCATTCCTGTTGAACAACATCCCGGAAAGGTTGAGCAGTTCTACATCAATCGAGCCGACTGTTCCAGCCAGCACAGCTATGTTTCACCTACGCCTGCCCAAAATAGATTTGCCGAGGTTCGATGGTGATTTTTCGCGATGGTTGTCGTTCCGAGACACGTTCAAGTCCATGGTGCACTCGAACCCAGATGTTCCAGCGGTTGCAAAGCTGCAGTACCTGCTTCAGAGTTTGGAAGGCGAAGCCAAGAAACCTTTCGAGTCCGTGAACGTTGAGGCTGACAACTATCTTATAACTTGGGACGCGTTGATGAAGCGGTATGATAACCAGCGGTACCTGAAACGACAGCTCTTCAGGGCAATGTACGACATCCAGCCTTTAAGGAAAGAGTCTTCAAAGGATCTTCATACGTTGACTGATGATTTTGACCGCCATGTGAAGGCCATGGCTAAACTGGGTGAGCCGGTAGGTTACTGGGATACTCCGCTAGTGAACCTACTGTGCTACAAATTGGATCCAACGACTCTGCGAGCCTGGGAGGAGAAAACAAGCGACCTGAGAGACATCACTTACCAAGAGTTGATCGATTTCTTGTATTCTCGAGCGATGATGCTGAAGACGATCGTTTCAGAAGAGCAGCGCAACCTGCAAGCGATTCCAGCTAGGATGACGGGATCCCAACCGAAGAAGGCGTTCCGATTAGTGGCCAATCCTGTTGCGTCTGATCCAAAACCCGATTTACCCGTGTGTGTAGTTTGTTCGGAACGACACCATCTATTTCGCTGTAAGAAATTCGCAAGTTTTTCTCCCTACAACCGACGGCAAGTTGTCACATCCCATCGTTTGTGTTGGAATTGTTTCAATTCCGGCCATTTATCACGATCCTGTTCCTCCAGACACACTTGTCGTTTCTGCAATGGAAAGCATCATTCTCTCCTCCATGATGCGATCAAAACCACCAACATCAATTCGGTTCCGAAACCAACTTCGCTTTCGTCGAATCCACCACTCCCAGCTCCACAACGCAGCACCGCTCCTCCAGATTCAGATCCGCAACCATCTACTTCGAGCCAACAAGTTTGTATGACTGTTCAGGCAACGAACAGTACAGTTTTGCTAGAAACGGTGATGCTTTTGGTGGTTGACAGTACAGGGAAGGAAATTCCGGCGCGCGCGCTGCTTGATTCCGCTAGCATGTGCAGCTTCATGACGAAGAAGTTGGCCAACACTCTCGATCTCCGCCGTTCTACCGTTGACATTGCCGTTTCAGGGATTGGTGAATCATCCAAGCAGATCAAGCGCCAGTTAACAGCGAAGATTCGCTCAACCGTAACAAAGTACGCCACGAAGCTAGATTTCCTTATCCTCAAAAGGCCAACAGTTTGCCTACCGACAGTGAGAATTGATGTTGCTGCTTGGAAAATTCCCGACGTTGACCTGGCTGATCCACATTTTTTCATTCCTGCGGACATTGACCTCATCGTTGGCGGAGAAGTGTACCATGAACTTCACGGCGGCAGCAAGATTTCCCTCGGCAATGAGATGCCGACTTTAGTGGAGACTGTTTTTGGATGGGCTGTATCCGGATCGGCTCCGATAAATTCCTCCGTAACACCCCGGTTATGCCATCTTACGACCATCGATCGAGACCTAGAACAATCCATCGAAAGGTTCTGGGAACTCGAATCTCTGTTGCCGTCCCAAGCTCTGTCAGCTGAAGAAATAAAGTGTGAAGAAGTGTTCAGTGCTACCACCACTCGCGATTCGTCCGGTCGTTTCGTAGTTAGATTGCCACTCACTAGTGACCCCCTTGTACGTGTTGGTGAATCAAGATCCATCGCCGAGCGCCGCTTCCAAAGTCTAGAGAGGAGACTTAAGCGAGATCCTGCCACTCGAGAAGCCTACGTTTGTTTCATGGCCGACTACGAACGTTTGGGCCACATGATCAAGTTGACTGATCCAGTAGACGACTCTGTCCCCCACTGCTATCTACCACATCATCCAGTCTTCAAGGAGTCAAGCACAAGCACCAAGGTCCGTGTTGTTTTTGACGCTTCGTGCAAGACATCAACCGGCTACTCCATCAACGATATGCAGTTGGTGGGACCTACTATCCAGGACGATCTACTGTCGATCATTATGCGCTTCCGAACCCACCCAATCGCACTCGTAGCCGACATTGAAAAGATGTACCGCCAAATACAACTGCACCTAGACGACTGTACGTTCCAACGAATTCTCTGGCGCCAAAGTCCCGAAGAGCCTCTCGCAACGTTTGAGCTGCAGACTGTTACGTACGGTTTCGCTTCTGCACCATTTTTGGCCACTCGTACGTTAAAACGCCTCGCTGAGAATGAAGTCAGTCGTTTTCCTGTTGCCACCCCAGTTTTCAAGAGTGACTTCTACGTCGACGTCTGTTTGACTGGTGCCGAAGATGTCGATTCTGCCGTTCAACTCCGCCGAAAGGCATCTGCTCTAGTTGTTTCTGCCGGTTTACCACTCAAGAAATGGGCATCCAATGTTCCTGAAGCGCTTCGTGGTATTCCTCCAGAAGATTTGGCTGTATCCGCAATCCACAGCCTGCAGGACGATCAGGATGTCTCCACGTTCGGACTTGTTTGGGAAACGACGTTGCACCGTTTTCGTATCCAATTCCCACTACCAGCGTCGTACCAAGCTGATTGGAAGGATTTTCACAGCACGCAAGATACAACCGTTACGATCCAAGTTCCTCGCTACGTGTCTTCCGCCAATGCCACTTTTTACCATTTGCATTTCATCTCGGAAGCGTCGGAGAAGTCCCATGGAAGTTGCTGCATGCGGTACTTCCGCTTGTTGAAAGCTGCTGCACGGAAGTCGGAAAAGGACCCATTCATGATGCTAACCACCGCCGATCTGAAAGAAGCAGCCTTCGTTCTGTATCGTCTTGCCCAGAAACAGGATTTTCCTGAGAAGTTAGTCACCCTTGCATCGACCAGTCGCCTTCCATCTTCATCGCAGTTGAAACACACCCGCATCAAACTGAATTCAAATGGAATTATTCGAATTGTTCTGCTCGTGAAACTCCTGCTATTAAATCTGTTGGCGAAGTATTATCATGGGAATTTACTTCACCTCGGCCCACAACTAATGCTCCCCACGATCCTTCAAAAACATTGGATCATTGGAGGACGCAATCTAGTGCGCCGCACATTCCATGAACGCCACAAGTGTTTCCGAAGCAGACCGAAGATGATCCTGCTGATGAACGTGGTCAACAATTGGAGAACCGGTCACCGCAGTTCCTGGAAATCCGCAATGAGTAAAGTTGCACTCTAAGACAGCTCCTGCACAGAATTTTTTGGATCAGGTGATTGCGGTTCCAATAGTTTTACATTTCGTTTGTTGGTCTACTGGGTTCCCTTTTGCTTCCCAGAAACAAATCCCAGATGGTGTCACTTGTCGTCGTTTCCGCCTGTATATTGCGGACCTCCCAGAACCAGTAGTCGCAGATTGCAGCCTGAATGAGTAGAGCTACACTCTAAGCTAGCTCCTGTACATCAATTTTGAAAATCAGGTGATTGCGATTCCAATATCCCCATATTTTGTTTGTTGGGCTACTGGGTTCCTTCTTGTTCCGCAGAAATCAACGCTCCGAGTGAGGTCGCACTTTATCGTTTCCGGCTCCATGTGGTGGACATCCTTTCCCATCGGTTTCCTAGCAATGGCTGATTGAAGGCAGTAGTCGGTGGTCGCAGCTTCAATGAGTAGAGCTACACTCTAAGTTAGCTCCTGTATGACAACCTTAAGCACCAGGTGATTGCGGTTCCAATCCTTCTATTGTATGTTTGTTGGTCTACTGGGTTCCTCTTTGTTCCAGAAAGCAAAGCTCCAGATGGTGTCCGTACCGCCCAGTACCAATCACTCCTCCTGCTCACCTGGTTCCGTGCTGCGTCCTGTTGGTCCACGTATTTAGTCGAAGATGAAGGCAACCGATGAAGGCTCCCCAATGATACCGAAGCGAGTGTTGAAATGTCCGTGCCATTTCAAGGTGGCCGGAATGTTTGTAACCAAACCTAGAATTCAATTATTTGTTAAATGTTAAATTTCTTTAAATTATTTGTATTAATGTTAAAACTTAAAATATTGAACCAGTCTAGTATAAGAAACAACATACCAGTGAGTTACCGAATGAACTGTTTGGAAACGGTAACTCACCAACCAGCTGACCAAAGCAACAAAAAAGTCAGCATAAATCAGTTAAAATAAATTCTCGTAGTGGCAACATCAGCTCCGTGCTCGCGTGTTGTTTGTTTTGTCGGTCGAGTAATAGTAGAATAAAGTGGTGTTTTATTTGTTGTAAATCGGTCGTCTTTTGTGTTCTAAAGCACATCCGAAACCCGGAACAGCGAAATTAGTGCTGTGTGTAGTGTGCGGACTAATTCAGTGCAGCGAAATTGTCCGACTCCCGACCTGTTAGCAGAGAAGCAGCAAGCAACGAAACCACTGCTGGTGGAGTGGATGAAATTGATCGTCCCCCGTTCTTGGTGCTACTTTTCCGTCCCGTTGGCAGAGCAACGGAAAGTAAACCCTCCGATTCGAACACAAGCGGTAAACTACCCCCTGAATCCTCAACACAAAGATTGATATAAAATAATTGTCCACTTGACTTCTTGTTCAAATGTGTAATTATGAATCGTCGTACTTCTACCCCGCATCATTCGAACTTTTGGGGATTGTGATGTAGCTCAGTTAGCAAGTCAGTTTCTTTTAAAGATTGTTTGGTAAAACAACACCCAAAAGTAACTACTACGAAAACATAAAAAAAAGTTTTTCCAAATGATGTGACGCATCGCTTGAATGGTCTTATTCATTTTCCTATTCTGATATCCAGAAATAGCATACTCTAAGGCGTTCAGTGTCATCATTCCCTTGCAGAAAAATTTTACAACACCTGTGA
Source organism: Uranotaenia lowii (assembly GCF_029784155.1). Classification (NCBI taxonomy): domain Eukaryota; kingdom Metazoa; phylum Arthropoda; class Insecta; order Diptera; family Culicidae; genus Uranotaenia; species Uranotaenia lowii. The sequence continues at coordinate 266,735,225 of NC_073692.1, forward strand.
TAGATTTTATTAAAAATGAAAGATAGGCCATGAAACATTAACACCCTAACTCAGTAACGATATCAATGGAAAGGTACATTCATGTTTGATTGATTTCAAACGATTAATAATTCAAAGGACGATAGATCAATATATAAATGAATTGAACCAAGCCATTCTTCATTTCTCATCTTGGAAAGAAATACGAAGAGTTTTGTTGGCACAAACCAATCATGTTACGGCTAGAATTGTTACCAAAGGTCAAATTTTCTTACGAACTGTTTGACTACAATTTACTGTTTATCCGGTGGATGGCGGATATCTGTGGACTGGACATGATGGTTGATAATTACAAATTCAACTACCGCACATTCCGAAGTGCTGCTGCTATATTTCTTTCTTTCGTGAGCGCTGCTTATTCTGCAATAGTGTATTATCCTGATATTTATAAAATTACTGAACTGCTGTTGGCATTCGGTATCGGTCTTCAAGTGAGTAAAGATGTTTTATAAACGGCTTTCATTGACAAAAGATTTCTTGAATTTGATGTTAATAAGGCTATTAATTTTATGCTAACTTTTGATGAAAAAAGATTAATAAATTTTGTACATTAAATTTTTGACATTTAATCAGCATTATGACATTGAGGTAATCAAATGCATTTATTAATTTGTTTATCAAAGATCCTTTTCAGAAAAAAAGAATTCAAATTCTAGGACGCTTTTGATGTTTTTTGCATAACTTTTTTTGCACAATATCAGTAATAATTTTTTTTCTCAAAATGAACAGTCAGCTGCCAAGTTTTATATTGGCATAGCTCATTGGCCCTTCTACAAGATGATGTACAATAATATCAGGCACCTTCACTACATCAACCGCAATCATAGGCGCAATGCCAGTACTTTACTATTGTTAATTAAACGCATCCATCTGGTTTCGAAGGCAATATTTGCCCTTTACTCGATTGCGTTTACCGTTTTATTATTGTATCCCGTTTTCTGGTTTTGGGTTAAGAACGAGAAAGTTTTAACCATTCATCTTTTGATTCCTGGACTGAATCCTGAGACGTCCTATGGATACGGACAAACGTTGATTGTACATGCTATCATGGTTTTCTTAGCAGGAGCCGGAATGATCGCTGCTGATACTGTTATACTGTTATTCGTCTCAAGCGTAAGTGGATTTGCGGATGTACTGAGAAATGAACTCGATGATCTGAACGAATTGCTTGATGCAACCCATCGTGACGAGAAAATCATTAAGGAAAAAGTACGAATAATCTGTCATTTGCATCAGGAAGTTGTTCAGTAAGTTTTCAACCGTTTTTCACTCTAGCAATGCTTTACGGTGTTTCTCTTTTTTATGACAGGTATGAGTCCGACCTAGACGAACGATACGTCAACACTTGTTTCGTACAAGTTGTAACATCTGTTACTCTCATGAGTGGGGCTCTGTTTCTAATTTACACAAAAAACCACATCCCTTCATATGGTTTGCTGCCCGCAAGCTTTTTCCAGCTTCTGGAGTTTTGTCTTCTAGGGACGGTGCTAACCGTTAAGGTAAGCTAACAAAATCTTGAGAAAAATGTTTGAATGTTATGCGAATATCTACACACAATGATGCTTTATCGGTATAGCGCACGGCACCCTTCCAAATAAACGAATTTCAAATCAAATCTAATCAACTCATTCTACGGAATACAGAGTTTATTATACTGAATTATTTATTAAAACACTTCATGAAAGCTTTTCGGTTTTATCTCCATCTATTCTTTCCTCGAAGGAACAGCAGTATTGTTTAACACGTTAAACACGTTAAAATCAGCAATGATTGACTAGTTGGACTTCAGACCGCATTGATAGTATTATAACATAGCCTACTCAAAGGCGCTTAGTTCGTTGATAATCGTAGTGTGTCATGTTATTTTTGAATTGTAGCCCCATGATTAACACGAGAAAGACCGCAAATTGAATATACCTATTCAGACCGTGACAAGTCAAAGTGAGTGGTAAGGGGGACATTTTGTATGTATGTAGGTATGTATGTTGGTTATCCACCAAGAGTGCACGGATTCACCGCAGTTTCTACCAAAGTATGTGCTCACATGCATTCTTAGATTATCGAGTTCGACAAATCTCCAATGCAACGCGTACAACATACCCGGACCCCATGGCTTCATATGAACTGTTATGTAATGAATGTTTTGTGTTGATGTAGGTTTATTTTGGAAGAATGAGTCAATCAGGTGGGCTAGTTTACTTACAGGTATTCCGGCATCCGTATATATACCCGGCCAGCTGTCAACTGATTGAACATTCTTAATATATATTCAATTTTATGAGAAAACACATCTTAAGTGGCCGACAAACTTATGGGATTCGAACCCAAAAGTTTTCTTGCCGATACCAGGAATCGAACCCAGTGCGCCTGGCATACCAATACCAGACTCGCGCCAGCCTATTCGCTAGACCACATCAGCGCTTTAAACTGGTAAAGGGGAAATTTCGTATAACATAATATTTTTAACATTTTTCTTTTGATATTATTTTGTTAATTTTTCGGAAATATTTTCGTAATAAAATGGAAATATTTTCCTACAATGGGTAAGATGAGATTCCTCCTATAACTCACTTTACAATAAGAATGTTCAATCAGTTGCCAGCTGGCCAGGTATATAAATACATGGATGCCGGAATACCTGTAAGTAAACTAGTCCACCTTATTGGCTCGTTCTTCCGTAATGTACTAACATCAACACACGCAATACATACACTCCATAACAGTCCATACGAAGCTATGGGGTCCGGGTATGGTGGCACACTACATTGTAGATTTGTCGAACTTAATAATCTAAAGAATGCATGTGAACACATACTTTGACAGAACTGCGGTGGATCCGTGCACCCATGGTGGATAACCAACAACAACAAAATAAACTAACAATCCATACTAATGACTAATTTTTGACGTACAGCTGTCGAGAGATACAGCTAAGAGAAGCTCGAAAACATGAGAAAAATAGAAATGTATTTTTTCGAAATGTTATGGGCAGCCTCAGAAGAATGATAATGGCTGGCAGCCTCAGAAATCATTCTTCGATCTAAAAACTGGCAGTTAGGTCTATGAGGAACAACCATTCTGGATTGATTTTTGTCATTTTCCTTCACGTTTTCGGTTGAACTAAAGTTGTGAATCATCGTATAGCTAAACTTATATGAATTATATGTATGTGAATTTTTTTTATAGTTTCCTAGTATAAGGCACATTGTTTTGAAACAATCACTTGAGCATTTGCATTATTCTGTGCTCCAATTGTTAGGTCCCAAAATTCAAATCAAATATCAAGTGGTTAAGAGTGAATTTGGTTTCAGTTTTATGAATGTTGTTACTGCAAAGAAAGGTCAAAACAGTTGACTCTTGACAGATTTGTTTGTTTAGATCTTCTTTAACAAATGTCTCTTTATAGAATCAGGAGATAATGGAAAGTATTTACGGCGCCCATTGGTACAAACTGCAAAAACCAGAACAGCGTTGTTTCGAACTGATGCTGCACAAAAGCCAAAACGCTATTGAAATGACCATCGGTGGCCTGGCGCCGCTGAATATTGAAACATTCGTTGGGGTAAGTAACCATTAGCTTCAAAAGAAACTGGATATTCAAAAAAATTCACTACCGTTTTAGATAATCAACCGCATATATTCATTCTTCATGATGCTCATCAATTTTATTGAAGGATAAAAAGTTTTTGAATAAAAAGTTCAGGAGGTAGTAACTAAGCTACGACCGATAAACGTAGAATTACGCCTTTTTTACAGAATAACCGAACTTATGGTGTATTCACTTAATGATGTGACAGCGTCATAACGTAATCCCATGACCATGCAACATAATCGACCATAAGTCATATTCCGATCATGCAACATAATCGGACCATGCAACATAATCAACCATGTGGCATCATCAGACGATGCAACATAATCGGCCTTGTGTCATAATCTGACCATGCAACATAATCAGACAATGTGACAAAATCTGATCATGTGAAATTATCAGACCATGGAACATAAACGACCATGTGATATAATCTGATCATGCAATATAATCGACCATGTGACATAATCCAATCATTTAACGTAATCGACCATGTGACATAATCCCATCATGCAACATAATCCGGCCATGCAACATAACCGGACCATGTGACATATTCCGTCCATGCAACATAATCGGAACATATGACATAATCTGAATATGCAACATAATCGGACCATGTTACATAATCCGAACATGCAACATAAACATTTTTTATCTTTATTGGAGGGGGCAAAGCCCCATATGCGCGTAAAAACCGTCATCATTTGCATCAAGAGCAGGGGGCCAGGTGGTTTCGTCAAAAATCAGGACAACGTGAAGCTAAAAATTCGGATTTTTTAGGACACTTCATGATTCATGAAAATAATAAGCAGCTCTGCTTGGATAGCAAAATAAACGCGCAATACAAGTGATGTAAACGCCTTGATTTATGCAACAACAGTACGCAGCTTCTTGGATGGTCTGCAGTTATATATCGAAAAACACAATTTAAATACCACCTGAACCGGAAATTACCATCTGTTAAATGGGTTTAACTAGTTTTTACGGATTTTTAGATTTTTTCATAGTTTTACTACAAATTTGATTATATTTGAGACAGGCTTGGCATCAGCCATCGTCATTAGCAGAGTTCGGCATCGCTAACTGAAAAATTAGCGCCGCTAATTGAATCGCCAACTCCTTAATAATAAAATACGCTAAATGTGCCGAAAAAGTTATCGCTTTTAGCTTAAAGCGTTATCGCTAATCGCTAACTGTTGCCGGAACAAATATCTGCCGGAACAAATGTTCGAATTTTCATACTGTAATCACTTGGGTTCGTGGGCTTGGCTTCAAACAGAAATTTGATTCACACTCGATCTAACAGCGATGTTATGAATGTCGCTACGATGATTAAACCGTTCCTAGCAAAGCTGTGCAAGAACGTTAGGCTCTATGGTCAGGGAAGGTAGGTTCTAAGGTTGAACTTCGAGAGGCGATTACTCCGCACCAGAACTTCGGAATCGCACAATTTTAAGCTGGGTCCACTCAGCAAACCGTCGCACACCATTTCCAATAGTTTTTCTTCCGATCCGTTCCAAAAATCAAATTCACTTTAGTTAGAGTTTGCACAAAAACATATTTTTATTAGCGAGCACAAGTTTCGCATAAATGATTGACTCTTTATTGAAGAATAGTAGGCGCTAGACTGGTATGTGGAGAGTACTTTCTGCTACTACAAACTACTCTAATCTACTCAGATTGAACTCTCCTACGCTCTTATCACTGAACTGTTAATCTCTTATATCAATCTGCTCTTAGGGCTGTCCCAACAGTAGATGCAAAACACGGTTTTCGACCACGCTAAACCAGTCCGGCTGGCACCGGTGGCGTAAAACGCTGTTTTAGCACAGTTATCGATTTCAAAATTCCCAACAGTTATACGCCTTTGTTCCAAATTCATGCAAATTTGGAACAGGATTTCAAAATATACGACAGACCGATTTAGTTCACGGTGAGAAAATTTCAGCCAACAATGATTTCTTTCACACATGTTTGGGTAGCATTGGGTGTGATAATAGTTTCTTTTTGAGATATTATTTGAATGTTTTTTTTTGCTAAACTGAGAAAAGATGTTAATAAAAACCATATCAAGTATAAATAATAGATATCACATTATTCTCGATTTAATATAATTAAATTAAAAGCTTTTCATTTGGGCTCGACGAATTAGTGAATCCAGTCAGCGTTCTAAAATTTGAAAAAAATAAACGAAAAGAAAAATTTAATACTTTTTCGATGAGGTAAATTAAATATTTAATTGTTGATGTTTATTGTTTGTTCTATAATTTTTGTTTTATTTGAGATATTGAGAGATTTTAAGTTTCGTATAGATTGCTCGGAGTTTTCGTCAGCAGCATATTTTTCTGTATCCATACATAAATTTACAAAGTGAAACAAGTTTTTGTCAAACAAAAATGTCGACAAATCAAAAGAAAATTTACTTTGACTTTGGGATAAACATTTCTCTTTTCCTTCATCAATGTCAGCAATAACTTGAAAAAAAATTGCTTTTTCATTTCATTTTAACAAAACCTTATTGCATTGATTCAAAGCAATTTGATTGAATTAATTGAAGAATTGTTTCAATTGACCTTTTTTCCTCGTTGTGAAGTCATTTTTGCTTTTAAATTAATGTTATCCTGGTAGAATAGATGAAATCATTGTTCTGTCAAAAAGAATATTCGTAGAATTTATTTTAAGACAATTAACCGTGAAACTCAAAACATATGAAATTTTCTAATTAAATGGTTTTTTTCTTCTCAATTATTCAGTGTCTGCAATGAAAGTGATTCCGTTTCAAATTTGCTCCTACACCGGTGGGGAGTGGGTGTTTTAGCAGATTCTAAAATTTCAAATTGTGCTTAAACTGGTATACTTAAAACCAATATTTACGCCTGAACCGTTGCAGGTGCTCTTAGTGAATTCACAGGGATGTTCAATATATCGGATTAGAACAGTTAATGAGAAGTGAGATAGGCAACGGCTAACACATACTATTATATGAACGAGACCAAAACTGTCAAAGATGGTAATTTTATCACCTCTCTGTATTGACCTAATAGAAAAATTACGGAACTTTCGAGCAATTACAAGAGCAAATGGAAAAAATGTGGATGATGATTAGCTAAATCTCTTTTTTTATTTGAATTTTGGTAAAAAAATTACTTGATTATTGGTTTTGTGCAGAGTAGAGAGTATGCAATTTCGTTGCAGACAAGTTTACGTGCAATTAATTCCATTTTGTTGAATAATACAAAAATTATTTTAAATTATCCTCATTTAAAATCTTTAACATGTTTTCCCCCCTTTTTCAAATTTGTAGCAGTATTTTCAAACGTGAACACTTATATTATTTCTATTTGAACCTAAAAAGAAGGCTACCATGAATTATGATCATCTAATCATTCTATGGTGATTCTGATTCTATTTTAATATGCGCTGATCTGTAAAATCTGTAAAAACTGTATTGTGGAAAGTTAACATCTCAACCACCTTAAAACAAATGTTGATTAAGGGATGTTAAAATAGTTTTATGATGAACACCTTTTATTGTTATCATCTTCTGTAGATGTTGCGAAAAAAATGTGCTAAAGAAAGAAAGATGACACTAAATACATCTTTCCTCTAACTCGGGTACATATTCCTGCAATAAATCCAATCAAGCAATCAAAACGTGCCCAATGTCGTCTTAACTTGATTAATGACAAAAAGTTCATTCTATTACTAATAATTCGAGAGATTGATACAAATATATGGAAGTTAGCAGTCTTCAATTAGCGAAACCAAAAAATAGCGCAACTTTTTAATTCGCTAGAATAATCAATTGACTGTTGCTTATACGCCAGTCACTTCGTTTGCCTGTCACTCATCCTCCAGTCGATTGAAGCTAAAAGAATTTCCTAGTCAAACAATCGCATTCAAACGACCGGAGACGAACAAGAAACGCATTTATCATGATTGTTGCTCCTGCCAGCATGCCCGTTTTAATTTTTTTTATTGCTATTGTTGCTCTCTGCCAGCAAGTCGTTCAATTAGTTGTACCCGCCGTCAGCAGCCGATCGAAAATCAGAGCTTTGCCAGTCACTCTCAGGAGAAATTTGACCATGAGCTTCGCAAGTAGCATGACGGAGAAATGTTTCACTTGACGTGCTTATCCGTCATGCGAGTAGTGAGGCTCCGTCACTTGAGTACGGTGCCGTTCGTTTGATGAAACAAAACGAGTCGGGTCAAGCGTGATGGACGAAATTTACCTACCCTGATTTGAGAGGTTTTTATGAAAATCAGGACAATTCAGGATCCACCTTTTAAAATCAGGACAACCCGAGAGTTTAAAAACAATCAGAATGGTCTCTCGAAAATCAGGACAAATCCTGATAAATCAGGACACCAGGCACCTCTGATCAACTGATAACAATTTAAATCAAAATCATGCATCGCGTCTGGGGAACTGTAATCACTTTTAAATTCATTTTCGAATATTTTGCAAGGGGTTGCATATTTGTAACACTAAAAAGTTTCAAAATACTAACTGAGGTAAGGAGTATAAAGCGTGATCATTGATAGCAGAATTTTCAATCGACAATAGTGGCTATAACTAAATGTTTGTTACAAAACCAGTTTTCATGTTTCGGAGTAACCTTCATCACTATGGTTTTAGCGTATCTTAACATCTTAACATTGTTTTGAAACCATCAGCACAGAAGGCTTAAAACATCAATAACAGTATTTTTTTGTATGGACTCAATTTAATTTTTCAACGTTTTCTTTCAAAAACAAATATAGGGGAGAGTGGGGATACTTGATCCTTTTTTCTGATTTCCACCATTGTAACGTGGTTACATTTCTGTATATATAAAAAATAAATAAAATCGAAAATAAGACATTTCTGTTCATATAATTAGATAAGTTCACGTTAATTATTTATTGTTATTGTTTATCAATATTGTGCCGTTCTAATGAAACGATCAGTCGACATGCTTTCCGTCATATGTTCTATGCCATACAATCGTTGGTACAAGATTTCATGCAACTTTTATTCTGCTTTCGCATACAACATCCGCTTCCATGACTCAAGTGATGGAGTGTCACCTCTCGAGATTCTTCTCAGAGATCCGAATAGGTTCGGTAATGAAAGGGGGAGATGGCTTGTTGTGGAAGACACAAGGAGATTCCCAATGTCATGCCGAGAGCATAGCTGGAGTACACGAACTCAGGTTCGAAAGTTCGTTGACCGGATTCGTAGGTCATCGGATTTCCCCTCCAAAGGTCAAAGGATTTTCCTACTTGCGACCTAACTGAGGATCCACGGAACGAAGCTCGATCACTTTGATCCAGACCGTGGTTTAGGCGTAGCGAGGTTTCCTTTTTCTATTGATTCGCGAATTAAGTCCTCAAGTAAAGTCCACGTGAAGTGTCTTTAGAATTGAATGTAATTGTTCTTGTTCCCTTTTCCATTTAGAGCTAAACCAAAAAGCTAGGAGGAAATAGTTGTGCGTGTTGAATTCCGTTGTGCGAACGTTAACCTTCAAAAAGGTAAAAATTCTTATGAATTCTGTGTGTGTGAACTGTGTGTGTTAATATTTGTCGAAATTCGTCCGACGTTTTCCTATATAGGGAGTCAGCACCACAACCGGTCTAGCGATTGCTAACCCTAACCGGAACCTCGTTAATCCAGCCACGGGAGGCTTCAAAGATTGCCCGACAAGGCCACGTCGGAAGCGGAACCGTCCGTCACCACACGGTTTTCGTCAGCCGGTTCGCCAAACATCCCGGCCAATTGATATTCGCCACCTGATTCATCGAATCAGCACCATCTCCACCATGTAAGGTCACGCAGCTCCAACAACAACAACAACAGTAAGCTATCAGACAACGAGCCAGACAGCTCTGCTCCATCGGCATTGAGCCCAAGAATACGGTACCGTAAGTAGAGCAAATCCGAATCATAAATGCGCATTTAAAGAATATTCTGGCCCCTTGAAACATTAATAATACACACACAGTTGGGAACTTAGCTAATAACAGTTCCCCAGTTGAGAAGCTTCACCACTAAAAGCCATTCTCAGACAAAACCGCACAACTTAGGGAAAGCAAATAAAAGGAACAAACAGAAACAAACATGTAATCTAAAATAAGGAATCAACAACAAAATCTACAATTACATTTATATAGACAAACCTAATAAAACGATGTAGTCTATAAATAAAAGTAAGCAGACTGTAAATAGTTTCTATCTAAATAAATGTTATTTATTTGTTCCGTAGTCTAATATGATGTTGTTGTAATTCGAATCAGCTTTCCCCTGAACAATTGCGTCTGGTTCGAAAAGGTATTTCACGTGTTTTGTCCGCTTAGTATCTAGAGTTTTCTTTATTGTTTTCTCTATTTTCTTTATTTTACTCCGGGTTGAACTGCTCGGGAAAACAGTTCCCTCGCTTACGCCTCTATTATGGAAAGGAAAAAGGTAGGAAAGTGAGTTCCACCCATGACGAGATGCGCAAGCGAGTGCTTTTCGAGCGGATAGAACAACGGTTTGCGTCCCAGCTATCCTTTTGGCACGACGGTGCAACTGCTGGTCTATTTTCCTGGCATCCCCATTCCCCTAATTATTCCGTGTCCTTTTTCGGATCCATTTGGACAACCCGCCCTGTGGTCGGGGGTCTAGCCGGGCAATCAACCTCGACGAGTGGTCCTCATATGAGGTGGCGCGTAAATCACTCGTTTGATGAAAGCGGAAGTTGTAAGGGAGAGGCTGAATCCTCACGCGCGAAATCGCACGTGTTACACCATATCTCGCACCCTTTTACATTTTCCGACAGCGTGTAACTTCAAGTTTCTATGCTCCTAAAATTAGAACGATACTTGAATCCGTAGATGAACTAGATGCCTTTTCATGGGAGTTAAAAAAATGTGATATTTTTAAAGTTAAGGGAGACTTGACCCTCTATTGGAGGAGACTTGATCCTTTATTCAGGAAGCTCGAATCCTTGGAAAAAAAATCAATCAAAACCCCAAGAAAGAAGGTCAATTGACTATTTTGGTCATGTTTGTTCCCATTTCTCAATTTTAAACTGTCTGAAGAAGAAAATTCTATAACTTTATCTCAACCCTAATGACATTACATACTTAAAGGCGCTATTTTCTAAAATTAAGAGAAAAATTAATTATTTCAGCCCTTTTCTTCAGACAGTGTTGGATAAATATAAGTTATTGGATAAATATCAGTTATCTCATAATCAGCAATGATCACGATCCATTCAGAATAAGAATATACCGTTTTGAGCTCAAGGGATCAAATAATGTACCCATAATCAATATTTTAGAAAACTTTTTCTGAAAAAAAGTTGAGAGTTTTCCATTGCTTTAAAAATATGGTATAATGAATTTCAAATTATACTCTAACAATTGATATATTGGAATAGATATTTTTTTATAATTTTTTCATGTAAAGAACATTTTATAATGATGAAAAAAGATCTTCAAGTCACATTTTCCGAAATTTTTAAAACAAAGTTCAATAACTCAAACAGTTAATTTGTTAAATTTTTCTTGAGTTTTAAGTATTGTTGTTTTGCTCCATTTGGCACATCTTTCTAGAACGTTTGATCTTTGTGAGACATTCCAGTTACGAAATATAGCTTAGGAATCAAGTTTCCCCAGGGAACATGTATACTCATTCTCCCCTAGTCTAAAGATGGACGAAGTTGCCGCATAGATTTAGGGGCAAAAATTATAATCATTTCTCAATATTTGTTGGCCTCAAAATCCAATGAAATTTTACCTTCATGCAATTCCCTAGGCCCTCTCACTGTTCCTATTTTCTATTTTAATTCAAACTAGGCCATTTGATAGAGTTTTTAGCCATTTGTTCTATATGTACGTACATATATGCTTTCTCATAGAAAATGTCCGTTTTAAAAATATCCAAAAATTTTGACCATAAAAATACCTCCATAACTATAGCTTTAAAAATAAAAACAGTTAAACTTTCTTATAAAACAATCCATTTTCTTCGAAATGCTATCATTTTATCAGGAGAGGTGTTTGTTTGAGAATCTTCGAAAAAAAGATATTTTAATTTTTTAAAACTACATTTTAAGAGATATACAAATATCTCCAACTACAAACCAAATTTATCTTAAATCATACATTTTATTGTGTTTTGGGATATCACAAGGATTTACTTACAGCTTAAACAATGTGTTCAACATCATAACAACTAAATTCTTATAGGTTTGAGTCAGCCCTGTCTAAAGACGGGCTTGGGTTAATCAAAGAACGGACTTGAAAAATTAACACCTCAACGCAATAAACAGCTCGTGGGAAAAGCAATTTGATTTATATCTTACGATCAATAATTCAATGAGCAAAAAATGAATATATAAATGAATGTAACCTACACATGTACCTTCATTTATCATCTTGAAAAGACAACGCATAAGACTACTCAAGCCAATCATGGCGCGGCTAAAATTACTACCGGAAGTTAAATATTCCTACGAGCTGTATGACTACAATTTGTTATTCATTCGCTGGATGGCCGATTTTTGCGGAATGGACATGATGGTTGAAAACTACAAAATCAACTACCGCACAGTCAGAACTGTCGTTGTCTTGTTATTTGCTATTGCGAGCACCGTCTATTCGGCGATCATCTATTTTCCTAACTTTTATAAAATAGTTGAGTTACTGATGGCATTCGGCATAACCGTGCAAGTGAGTAAAATATTTCTATTAAAGCTAACAAGCCAACATGTCTTTCAAATCCCACAGTCAGCTGCCAAGTTTTCTATTGGATACTTTCATTGGCCTTTCTACAAAATGATGTACAACAAGTTAAGGCTCCTTCACTTCATCAACCGCGATCATGCACGTAACAGCCAAACTTTACTGTTGTTGATTCAACGAATTCATCTGGCCTCGAAGGCAATAGCAGCAATTTATTCGATGGCTTTTGTTGTTTTTAATATGTACCCTTTATTATGGTTCTGGATTATGCATGAAAAAGTTCTAAGTCTTGCTTTTATAATTCCTGGGCTGAGCACTGAGGCATCTTATGGTTACGGAATAACGTTGATTGTGCATGCTTTCTTGATTTTCTTAGCAGTTACAGGATTGGTTGCTGCTGATACCGTCATACTGTTGTTCGTGACAAGCGTGAGTGGATATGCAGATTTGCTGCGAAATGAGCTTGATGATCTGAACGAATTGCTGGATTCAGCTGATTATGATAGGAAAATCATAAGCGAAAAAGTTCGAAGAATCTGTTGTATGCACCAGGAAGTAATTCAGTTAGTTTATTTTCCGATTATTTCTTCTCAAACAATGCTTCAATGTGATTCCCTTTCTAACGACAGATACGAGTCCGACCTAGACGACCGATACATTAACACCTGTTTCGTACAAGTGGTAACGTCTGTTACAAGCATCAGTGCGGCACTATTTCTGATTTACACCAAAAACCATATTCCTTCATATGGTTTGCTTCCTGCAAGCCTATTTCAGCTGCTAGAGTTTTGCCTCCTAGGAACAGTGCTTACTGTTAAGGTAAGTCAACTATATATTATAGTTTAACCTAGGGTTACCATATCCTGCAACGACAAAAAGAGTACATTGCAAAAAATATGTAGAGACCAACGCCATTTATTCAAAAACCATGATGTTTAAGGTTATTCAAAATCCGCCAATTTGTTGCAAGGTTCATAACTTTTATGATAAATGCTCAGAATTTTAAGTTGCATTATTCAAAGTTAACGATTTTATGCTGAGAAAGCTCACCAAAGTTGATAAAAAACTGTAATTTAAAAATTTTTTTTTTATTATAGGCGAATTTTGTGATTCATTAAAAATATTATTGCTGATTCGTGTTGTTGTTGTTATGCATATTGTCTACTGTCGGGGAGTTTATTGCATACTCAAAAGCGCTTATTTTGAACGAAAAATCCCGATTGAAATTGTTAATGCACTAGTGATTCCTTCCATTGGTATTTGCCCCTTGAAACATTCAACGAAAGAAGCAAAACTGAAGTGTTGTGCAACGAATGCATAAAAAGTTGGATCTTTAGTATTTGTAAGGATAAAATACTTATGTATTTGAAGAATTTAGATAATTTGTATAAGAAAGTTCTATTTAATTTCTTTCGAACAAAAAAAGAGTACTTTTCGTAAAATTTCACAAAAAGAAGAGTACGCTTATTTTTCGATCGAAAAAGAGTACATGTAATCTTAAAAGATTACGTACGGTAACCCTAGTTGAGCCCAAATGGGTGACGTTTAGGCAATGTTAAAATGAGATTTTATCGAAATCATTTGACTTTTTCCAGTATAATTTCAACTTCAAGGTTTTACAAATTTTATAGCCAAATTCCATATCTTACTTACTTAATGGTCCCGCGTCGATTATTCGGCGCAAAGGGCCGTGCAAATTCCATATCCGTTAACTTCAAATAAATTTATCTATAATTATCCAGAAAGATCATAGTTTCAAGAAATAATTTAGAGGTATGGACGAGGTAAACGATACGTATAGGAAGTTGTACCGGTAGATAATGAATTTCTTCGAGATATTTATCTGATCCTCGAGGAACTAGTGGTTTAGTGGTTCTGCACATACATATGTGGACGACTTGATAACAGGAAACATTTTGAAGAATATGTCCAATATTTTTTTGAGATTCCAAACCCGGATCAGTCGATTCATATAAATCTTTTTGCCTACCACTCGCCTTTGATAAAAGCCACGACTTAGGATAAATACTAAACAATGTGGACAAGATAACACAAATACAAAGTATAACAAGTCTGATGGTTTTTTCTCCCCTTTTTTTGTTGTTGTGTTCCATTGGGTGGGCTTCATCGAAATTCATAGAATAAGACACTTTTAGCAATTGAAAAGCCTTCGTTGACAAGAATAGATGGTACTGTATAACACATACTTAAAGACGTTTGAACTAAATGTGTCCGGAAGTACATAATCTTTTACGTCTCAATGGCCGAGCGGTTTGCGTGTGGTGAGGCGGTAATCGCTGGTCCGCTGATGGCATAGGTTTGTTTCCCATCTCGGTACTGAGAGTAAAATGTAAATGTTAAGTTGTCCAGTCTTCAATGCATAGATCGGCTAGTCTTTCAAATAGGAGAAATACCCAACCTCGGTAAATGCTTTGGTCGCATGCACACTAAGAAGGTGGCCGATTTAGAAAATTGTTACGGAATCCGAAAGAAATGACCGAACTGGAACTTTGATCACAACTTTTATCATGAAAATACGGACACGAGTTGGAACTTGACACGTTTTAACCCTTGCCCAACAAGGCAAGCTGGATCAACTTGCTAGATAAGCTAAACGCATCAAGCTTGAAATTCTGGGACTGAACGAAGTCCGTTGACCTAACACTTGGACACAAGACAAAGTCCGGGCAAGTACTGCTTTACTCTGGCATACGAGGAGAACACGCTACTCGGGAACGATGAGTTGGTTTCCTATTAAGCCCGCAGGTCCATGCGGCCCTCGTAAGATGGAAACCGATAAACGAAAAAATAATCGTAGCCAGATTCAATGGTCCAGTGTTAAGCGCCAACTGACGTTGCTGATTTGCAAGAGAAAGAGCATTTTTAAAGTCAATTGAACAGCGTGGTTGAGAAAATTCCGAAGGGTGACATTCAAATCAATTTGGGCGACTTCAACGCAAGGATTGGATCTGACAATCAGGACTATGAGTACATCATGGGGCGCCATGGCCTAGGAAGGACAGATGAACTAAAACGGAGAGCTGTTTGTAGATTTTTGTGGCAACAACAACGTGGTGATCGGTGGATCGCTCTTCCCCCATCGACCAGCACATAAGGTCACTTGGGTACCCCGAGATCGCAGAACAAAAAATCAAATTGACCACATCTGCACCAGCCGGAAATGTAGAACGAGCTATCTTGATGCCTTCAACAAACGTAGTGCAGACATTGCATCTGATCATCACCCCGTCCTTGGCGAGATATGACTAAGAGTTGCGAGTGTCCAACGGCATGAGAAGAAAGTCGGGTGTCGATAAGACGTTCGCCGGTTGGAGAATCCAGAGGTGAAAAGGGCATACGTTGAACAGCCATGGTTATTTTATTTATTTACATAGTATTCCGTCTTACGACATAACTTGACGAACATAATTCCTAAAATTCACTCGGTTCATAGCAACCGTTCTCCAATTTCTAGGGCACCCCACGTTCGCCAAATCACGCTCTTCTTGGTCTAACCACCTCGCTCGTTGCGCCCCCGCTCGTCTTGTTCCTACCGGATTCGTAGCGAACACCTGTTTTGCAGGACAGTCGTCCGGCATTCTCGCAACATGTCCCGCCCAGCGTATCCGGCCAGCCTTAACCACCTTCTGGATACTGGATTCGCCGTAGAGTCGCGCGAGCTCGTGGTTCATCCTTCGCCTCCACACTCCGTTCTATTGTACGCCTCCAAAGATGGTTCTTAACACTCGTCGCTCGAATACTCCGAGTGTACGCAGGTCCTCCTCGAGCAATATCCATGTCTCGTGCCCGTAGAGAACATTTATTTTATTTTTATTTACATAGTATTCCGTCTTACGACATAACTTGACGAACATAATTCCTAAAATTCACTCGGTCCATGGCAACCGTTCTCCAATTTCTCAGGCACCCCACGTTCGCCAGATCACGCTCCACTTGGTCTCACCACCTCGCTCGTTGCGCCCCTGCTCGTCTTGTTCCTACCGGATTCGTGGCGAACACCTGTTTTGCAGGACAGTCATCCGGCATTCTCGCAACATGTCCCGCCCAGCGTATCCGGCCAGCCTTCACCACCTTCTGGATACTGGGTTCGCCGTAGAGTCGCGCGAGCTCGTGGTTCATTAAGAGAGAGAGAACAATCGGGTGGAAGGCCCTGCCGAAAAGGCAGATGAGCCGACGAGCGCGAATACCGGGTGGCAGACGGTATCGCGCAAAAGGGGAAGGCCCAAAGGTACGGAGACGGGAAAAACCAAACCCCAACCCCAGATGTCTTGCGACAGATGCGTACGAACGAAGATCTCGCCGATCTAGGCGAGAAAGTTCGGAGGATCCATCGGACACGCACTGGCGAGATGATCCTCGAACTAAAACGTGGTGCGGGAAACTTACGGCTAAGGCAGCCGAAGCTTTTGGCGACAAGGCTGCGGTGCGTGCCCTCTGTAAGGAGGTGACCATCCGGGTTAAAAACCTGGATGAAGTCACAACGGAAGACGAACTGCGGGTGGCACTGGTCGAGCAATGCAAAATCTGCTCTGACCAGATGACGGTTCGTCTGCGGAATGGCCCCCCCAAATCTGGTATGCAGATTGGGCTGGTCAAACTTCCGGTTGCAGCAGCAAACGCCGCACTTAGGTGTGGGCGGCTAAAGGTGGGATGGTCTATCTGTAAGATATCCATCCCCCAGCAACCGGACCGGTGCTTCAAGTGCCTGTTGAACGGCCACAAGTCGTTCGACTGCACTGGGGCAGACAGAAGTGGCATATGCTGGCGCTGCAGCGAAACCGGCCACAAGTCGGCTAACTGCAAAAAGCCTGCCTAAATGCCCTGTCTGCGCTGGAGACCACGCTGTTGGCAACCCTAGGTGCCCCGCCTACGCAAAGGCGCAGGCGGTACTACAACCACTGCTACACGGCACACCAGCTGTTGCGGCAGATGACAGTTGAGGAAAAGTTGGAAATCGCGCTAGTGGCAGACCCATATCGCAGAGCTGCGAATGGCATTAATTGGGCGACTGATGATGCCAAACTGGCCGCGATATGGGTTACAGGTAGTTTCCCCATACAAGAAGTTGTGGCGACGGAAAACGAAGGCATGGTGGTGGCCAAAGTTAACGGGATCTACTTCTGTAGCTGCTATGTTCCCCCAAGATGGTCTTTGGAGAGGTTTGGCACTATGGTTGACAAGATGGTAGATGTGCTAATGGGGAAAAGCCCCATCGTTATTGCTGGCGACTTTAACGCGTGGGCCGATGAATGGGGTAGCCGTCTCACAAACCCAAGAGGTCAAATTCTCTTAGAAGTCCTGGCGAGGCTTAATGTGGATCTGGCCAACGTAGGGAATACCAGTACCTACCAAGGTTGGAACGGGAGCAAGTCAACCATAGATCTCACCTTCGGTAGCCCGGGGTTGGTAAGCGATTGGATGGTGAGCGAGGCCTACACGAATAGCGATCACTTCGCGATTCGCTATCGGCTAGGCTCAAGTACGCGGACAGGTAGACGCGAGTCTCGTACAGGAGAACGCCTCTGGAAGACAACGCAGTTCGACCAGAACGTCTTTTTCGAAGCGTTGCACTGGGAGAGGAACCTGGAAAACCTGTCCGCGGAAGAACTGACGTGGCCGAGAAGGGCCAAGCATAAAGGCACTAGGCCACCCGTCTATTGGTGGACGGAGGAAATTGCGGGTCTGCGTGTCGACTGCCATAGGGCAAGGCGCAGGATGCAGAACGCAAGGACCCAAGAAGAGCGAACGGAGCGTAGGCCACTCTTCACAAGTGCGAGATCGGCCCTCCGCAGGGCCATCAACGCAAGCAAGAGGGCACGTTTCAAACAGATATGCCGTGACGCCAACGACTGTACATGGTGTGATGCCTATCGGATAGTCATGGGCAGAACTAAAAGTGGGGGTGCACCACCTGAAACGTGCCCCGATAAACTGAGAGTCATCATCAATGAGCTGTTCCCACAGCACGATGTTACCCGCTGGCCAACAGTCCCGTATGACTGGGACACCAGCGCTGAAGAGAGGATAACGGTGGAAGAACTTCGCGAGATCGCCAAGTCTCTCCAACCGAGGAAGGCCCCCGGACCGGACGGCTTCTTCTGCCAAAGCCGGGTAAGCGTCCAGGAGACCCATCGGCATATCGGCCAATCTGTCTACTGGATACAGCGGGTAAGGTCCTGGAGAAGGTGATTCAGAACCGACTTCAGAGATACACGGAAAGTGAGGGCGGACTCTCGGTGAAACAGTTTGGTTTCCGTCGAGGTCGAAGCACCGTAGATGCCATCCGCTCGGTCATCGAGGTAGCGGACAGAGCCAGGCTGACCAAGAGGAGAGGGCTCCGCTTTTGCGCGGTTGTCACTCTGGATGTGAAGAACGCCTTCAACAGTGTCAGTTGGACAGCGATTGCATCGTCGCTCATCCAAATGAGGATCCCGGCATATCTGTATAGGCTTGTGGAAAGTTACTTCCACAATCGCCAACTGCAGTATATGACCGGCGAGGGTTTGCGAACACAAGAGGTTTCGGCGGGTGTTCCACAGGGGTCAATACTCGGCCCGGTTCTGTGGAACATCACTTACGACGAACTCCTACGAACGAGCCTCCCATCGGGAGCCGAACTCGTAGGATTTGCAGATGATGTAGTCCTCTTGGCGAGGGGCTCCTCAACAGCGGAGGTTGAGCTACTGGCCACGATAGCTATCCAGGAAGTGGAACGCTGGATGCACTCCAAGTGCCTGCGTCTAGCCCACCACAAAACCGAGATGGTGCTTTTCACCAACCTGAAATCACCCTAAACAGGTACCATTGCCGTTGGACCGTGCAATATCGTGTCCAAACGCGCAATCAAGTACCTAGGAGTGATGATTGACGACAGGCTCAGCTTTACGAGCCATGTCGATTACGTGTGCAAGAGAGCGGCAATGGCCACGGCCGCACTCACACGAATGATGCCGAACTCCTCGGCCATCCAAAGCAGCAAAAGGCGGATCCTGGCAAGTGTGACCACATCGATCTTGCGGTACGGAGCAGCGGCCTGGAGGCAGGCCTTGGGAGGAAGCTGTAACCTGCAGCGACTTAGCAGCGTTCAGCGGCTGATGAACCTGCGGGTTATCAGCGGATACCTGACCATGTCGTCCGAAGCCGCCTGTGTAGTAGCGGGTGTTATGCCCATCTCGGTTTTGCTTGAGGAGGATGTCTATTGCTACGACAACAAAGACACGCCCAACGTACGAGATCTCGCCAATGAGGACTCGATGTCCAACTGGCAGCAGCTGTGGGACAGCATAACGTTGATCTGTACAACCCTCAAAGTACTCTACAAAGTGACCCTAAACAGGATCCAGGAGAATATCGACACTACACTCCGACGGCAACAAGCTGGATTCCGATCCGGACGATCATGTGTGGACCACATCACAACATCATACTGGAACAAATCAAAGAATTCCAGGACTCTCTTATGCTGGTGTTCATTGATTTCGAAAAAGCATTCGACCGACTTGTGACCCAGGGCTCTAAGGCGACGAGGAGTCCCAGAGAAACTAGTCCATCTCATCGAAGCCAAATACGCAGCATTTTCGGTAATCCCGGTAACTGCTGGAATGAGACAGGGATGTACATCGCTACATTTTCTAATCGTATTAGCAGAGATTCTGACTGGATCGATCGACTGTGCACCGAACCGAGGATTGCCATGGAATCCTTCAACAATGGAGCAACTGAACGACCGTTTTGATCGCCCAAACACAACCGGAAATACATAGCAAACTCGACGACCTCGCCGTAAGCTCCAAGGCAGCAGGTTGCAAAGTCAATGTCGGAAAGACCAAGTCGATGGAGATCAAAATAGAAAATTGCTCTAGTTTCATGGTAGCTGGGCAACAGGTTGAGAAAGTGGAGTGCTACCAGTATCTTGGTAGCCAGATAACGCCTGATGATGGTACCAAGAAAGACATTGAAACTCGAATCAGAAAAGCCCGATTTGCATTTGCGAGTCTCCGGAACATCTGGCGCTCATGTCAGATATGTATATCTACGAACGAAAAAGCGAATCTTTAACTCAAACGTCAAATCCGTATTACTGTCAGACGGCAGCAACGCTATTCTAACCGTATGGAGCACATCTCTCAGATTTCCCCTTTTTTTGACAGATTTAAGCTTTTTTCTTCAGATTTGAGCTTTCATATCCTATGCTCTCAAGACAAAAAAAAAAGCTTAAATCTGAGGAAAAAAGCTTAAAAACGAGATTCACGACCACTTGTTTAAAAGATGTTGGTCACACGATACATAGACAAAACGTGTAACGTTGCCGGGTCCTGGTTGCGAAGAGATGAGAACGAGATTTGCAGAGAGGCGCTGGAATGGAATCCAGAAGGACATCGAAGAAGGAAGAGGCAGACCCCAAAACTCGTGGCGGCGATGCCTAGCCGCTGAAATACGAACTGTCGATGAGAGTCTTGACTGGGACCAAGTCAAGACGCTGGCTCCGGATCGTCAACAGAGGAGGTCTTTTACCACGGCCCTATGCACCGGAGGATCGGCGCGCGAACATTAAGTAAACTAGTAAGGTGAAAACCCCATTTGTGGGTAATTTAAAATTACTGAAGAATAGTCTTTCTGATTACGTCAATGAAATTTCTCACCAAACTTAAACTTTTGAGGCATTATCTGTATGCTCTACATAGAGTTTTAGAAACTATTGAATTCGAAAAGTGTATTTATTATCTGTTAGTTTAAGTTTTTAAACATTTTCGAAGGCGTTTCGGTGGAAGTTAAATGATAATTCTGAAAGGGGGAATTAAAAATTTAAATGAGATAACGGATTGATAAACCAGCTTTGAAGAAAATTGATAGGTGTTGAAAACAATATCTCTTTACAGAATCAAGAGATCATGGAAAGTATATACGACGCCCATTGGTACAAATTGCCGAAAGAAGAACAACGTTGTTTCGAGTTGATGCTGCATAAAAGCCAAAACACCATTGAGATGACCATCGGTGGACTGGCGCCGCTTAATATCGAAACATTTGTCGGGGTAAGTATAAGTTTTACTTTGAACAACTAGATACCTGCTAAAAACTTTTCAAAATTTTCTTATTTTAATTATCGTTGCAGATAATCAATCGCATTTACTCATATTTCATGATGCTCATCAATTTTATTGAGGATTGAGCAGTTTAGTTTGATTAAGAACCAATGTTTAAAATAAAGATGTCTACCATCTTTAAAAATGAATCAATTCTTCATTTAAACTGTAATTTCGATTCAGGCCTATGCAACGCTATATGAATCCCGTGTGTGCGTCAAACATATTTTTGCCAGAAGTGAAATCCAGTTTTAAACCTTTTTTGTTACACAAAATCCCGATGCAAAGTGTAATGCTTAAAGATAAATTTGCACTTCGGCTGAACAGTAAACCGGAACCCTCCATTGGCACCCAATGCAGTTAACGCCATTTTTTTTTTAAAGTTTAGATTCTCAAACAATTTCAACAGGTAACGTTAATTGCATTGGGCAAGTGTCAGACGTTGTGCATATTGTGCAAATATGCTGACCATGCAACGAAGGGTCATTGCACCGTTCTGCCGAGGTGCCAATGGCGATTTTGAAACTCATCTGCCGCGGAGAAATGAGAATTCAAGTGAAATTACTATAATTTGCGAACTTTATGGTGGCAATGCACGCAAAGCTACCATCCAACCAAAGTCCTTCTATGGCATGGCGTGGTGAGGAAAATTGCGACAACTAAAATACACGCACGAAAGCTGGCCACGAAGACGCCTGGAGGATTATCGCATATGGATGACTTTTTGATACGCGTTCTCCTTTTCCTTGGATTCGCGCTTCGGCTTTATTGGAAGGCAGATTATTAAAGCAGCAAAAACGGGCAACCGATTACGAAAGGATCGCCTCACGGAGAACTACTAGGAGAAGGCAAGGAGTCATAAAATTTAATCGTCAGCGAGAGGGTTCTTGTCTTCACATGATTGCTTAAATATGGTCATTAGTGGATCAACTTGTTACCATGATTAGGATGTAGCACATCGTTAAACGTCGTGACTGTACGAAATGAATGCGGGCACTTCTGCAGGAGGTGTAATTGAATTAAATTTCACTGGAGTAAGCGTCGTGAGGCGATTTTGAATAGTAAATGCCTTGATCCATGGGAGGAAAATTGGAAGGTTTTTTTACAGAAACAGCATTCGCATCAAAGTATTACATTACATCACATGGAGCACATCTCAACGCTTTGAAGTGCAATCATTAGAAGAAGAAAAATTTAAGCATGTCGATGTAGAAAATAGAATCGTAGTAATATATTTTTTCAGAAATCGACGATATTATATATGATTAAAGATCATTTTGAAAAAATTACTTGTGCCTTATAATGTTCGAGCATGTGAGCTTTGTTAAATAACCCCATAGATATTTGATAGACATTTGATAAATACCGTCAAACGGGACATCATATAAAAGCAGGGTTAGACGCAAAATTTGTATACCACAACACCCATTCAATTTCTATTTCAACATTCTGTAAAAAAAACTTATCATTTAACGATAACGAATTGATGATGACATAGTTTTTAATATCGTTAAAGATTTTTTTAAAGTTTTTGATTCTCATAAAAATTTAAAAAAATCGAGCAATAAATGTTGTTGGAACGTATTCGGACTCTTTTCAGCAAAACCCGGTTTTTACAGGATGTAGCTAAAAGCTAAAATAATTTCATTTTAATTAAGCGGAATATAAACTATAAAACTAAGACTTACATCGAGTGTCCTACTGTCTTGCAGCGTTCCGAAAGATCTCGAGTCCGCGCAACTGCCTACTCAAACTAAATACTATTTTGATCAACTACTATCTGCAAGAAAACCGATTTAAATACTCACAACCAACTATAGTCACGGCTAGCGATATCCTTAACGTCACGACCTATTGTCCAACAGTAGAAACGGCCTAAAAAAGTTGCACACCTGTTTCTATTAATTTGTACCGTGTGAGTATTCTGATAATACCTACGATTTAGTAAATGATGCTGAACTGAACGTCGGGTTGATATTAATTTAATTTAAAAAAACACCAAGTTTAATATCGAACGCAACTCAACTTCACAATCTTAGGATGACGAATCAACTTCCAATTTCAGTCTTCTTTTTCTCATTTGCCACTTATTTCTTCATACTCATCTGTTGTCATTCTGACAGCGGGTTCCGTGGAGTCAGCCACTGTGGGCTGTCGAAGTCGCAACAACATCCCCCCTTCCGTAAGGCGAGTCTGCTTCCGGAGCCTTACAACCAACCACATTCAGTAGCGCAATCTTCGACGCAGGCCTTGTTATCGGACCCGATGACGTTTGCACCACTGCTCGGCGAACGCGTCCATCAGCACCCTCGATCGTCTTCATGATTCGGCCTCGTAACCATCCGTTCCGAACCGACTCATAGACGATTACCACCAAGTCTACGCTGTCTTGACTGACCTAACTAGCCGCTCCCAGGCTCCTCCTATGTGAGGCGCCGAAGGCGGATTGAACTTCCACTGCGTAGCGGCATTGGTGAATATTGTTCCCAGATTTCGGTTGATGTCCTCGATTTCCCGAACTAATTCGTTCCTGGCGTCCCAGAAGTTCGTCCCATTGTCCGAGTAGATTTCGATCGGAGATCCTCGTCGACCGATAAACGCCGCACTGCCATCTGGCAGGAAACCGTTGTAAGCGAGTGTACTACCTCCAGATGAACCGCTCGCACAGTCAAGCATGTGAAAAAAACACCAAGTTTAATATCGAACGCCCCATCTCTTCACGGTGCTGCGACCCACTCGAATAAGTATCGGCCCGAAATAATCGAGTCTAACGTAGGAAAAAAGGGCGACAAAACGATTTGAGTCTCGCCGCAGGAAGAGGACTCATCCGAGGGAAGACTGGTTTGGCATTGTAGACTCTACAATGCGCGCATTCCTTCGCAATCCGACGCACGACCGATTTCAGTTGCGATACGTGGTATTTCTGTCGCAGTTCGTTGACCACAGTGCTAAAATTACGGTGTAAATATTTCTCGTGGTACCGCTGTACCAGGAGTTCCGAGTGATTTCCAAAGAATGGTCCTTGATGATGTTGTCGATCAAGCGACTCCCGATCAGTGCCGCCATCAGTTCCGCCCGTGGTATCGTCAGTGTCTTCAACGGTGTCACTTTTGCCTTCGCTGATATCAGCGCACACTCGACTCTTCCATCTACTTCTGCCCTCAAACATATGGCGCACGCGTAGGCGGATTCGCTGGCGTATACAAATGCGTGTAATTGTAACGCTCCAAGATCACGGGAAGTCCAGCTCGGAAAATATGCACGGGGTACGCGAATCTCGTTCAGTTGCGGAAATAAAGCGATCCATTTCTCCCAACGTTTGTGTATGTCCTCTGGAACTAGCTCATCCCAGGACTTTCCACTTCTCCAAATGTCCTGGATGAGGATCTTTCCATGGATGGTAAAGTGGGACAGGAGACCTAAGGGATCGTAAACGCTCATGACAATGCGCAAAACCTCTCGCTTTGTGGGCCAAACTGGTACATGCCCAAGGCTGGAAGAGAATGTGAATGCATCTTCCGCCCGGACCCAAAACATGCCCAAAATTCTTTCGGTAGAAACGGACTCAGATGTATCGAAAAACTTCACAGAGGAAGGGTCGGATTCTCCAACAGCTCGCAAAACTTCATCGTTGTTCGAAGACCAAGAATAAATTTCGAACCCTGCTTGGGAATGCACGAATCGGACTTGTAAAGCAGTCTCCGCTGCTTCTTCTGGACTATCAAAACTCTGGAGATAGTCGTGCATGTAATGATGATGAATGATCGACTCTGCTGCTCGTGGGAATCTTTCTTCATGCTCTCGAGCGTTCGCGTTTTTGACGTACTGTGCGGAGCACGGAGAGCAAGAAGCACCAAAGGTGGCCACTTTCATCAAAAGTATCTCAGGCTGTTGCTCGGGATGCGATCTCCAGAAAATCCTTTGCGCGTGGATGTCTTCGTCGCGGATGAGCACTCGGTGAAACATCTCGCGGATATCGGCACACACCGCGATCCGCTTTTCTCGGAACCCGCACAATACTTTCGGCAGCGACACCAACAGATCTGGACTTTTCATCAGCATAGTGTTCAAACAAATGCCGTCTACCTTGGCTGCCGCGTCGCAGAAGATTCTCACCTTGCCGGGCTTTTTGGGATTGACGACAACGCCCAGTGGCAAGTACCACGCCCGCCGAGGATCCGCCGCTTCAATCTCCGCCTTCGTCGCTCTGATCAGGTACCCCTTTTCCTGGTATTCCGCAATCTGCTTCCTGACACTCTCGCCGATTATGGAATCTGCTGCCATGCGTCGCTCTAAGCAAGACAAATGTTTCACCGCCATCGCAAAGTTATCCGGGAATTCAAAGTAATCGTGTTTCCATAGAAGGCCTGTCTCGTAACGTCCAGCTACTCGCTTGGTGGTCTCTATCAGGATTAGGCGCGCTCTTCTGTCTTCGTCGGATTCTGGACTCGGGCACACGGCGATTCCTAAGTTGTCCACGGCAAACGATTGCTTCACTATCTCGTGCAGGCTACTCAACTGGGAAGAACAGTCACATATATGGAAACTGTAGTTGACGAGAGTTTCTGCAGGTTTCGATAAAGATCCGTGGATGGACCATCCACGAGATTTCGTTGCAATCGTAGAATGAGGCTCGCCTTCGCGCTCCCGAAGAGCCACCGACAAATGAGCATTGTCGTTTCCAATAAGGATCCGGGGAACAGCACCTTCGTAGTCGCATATCGGTAGACCAGACAAATGGGGAAAACGGGACGATAATCGGCGATATACGAGTGATTGCACCGGCAAAGAAAGTTTCTCCCCCGTTCGAATGTTCGTTAGGGGGAAACACCTGGAGCTGCCTTGTCCCGAAACATCCAGCGACACCCATTTCGAATTGGGCTCTTCTCTGGTGACGTCCGCTGTCCAAGACATGCACAACACTTCGCTTTTTCCTTCGAGTTCCAGTTGTTCCGCTATGCCATTCTCCATCAACGTGATAGACGACCCATCGTCCAGAAAAGCAAACACGTCGATTGAGCGTCCGCGGCTGTGCAGGGTTACTGGTAAAATACGGAACAAAGCTTTCGGGTTTTCGTTCCGATGACTGTTCACACTTGCAGAAACATTCGGTGGATTTTTCTGCGGGTTATGCAGTAGCGGATGATGCCGCTAACGTGGATAGCGGATAACGTGCCGCTATTAAGCCTACCCCCATTCTGATGGTCGCACTTCGGAATGAGCATGAACAAAATTCCGCTCACTGCTCCTTCCAGCCTTAGCGCCACTCTGATCGGGCTTGACCCGCATGGGCAAGGTGACGTCTGAAGCGGCTTTCACTAGCACTGACATGAATCGAGCAAATGTTCGCAGGTTCACCTCCACGAACTGATCCTTGAACATGGACCAATCCATTTGCATCTGGGTTTGGCAATTAGCTCGAATAGCAACGTCGGATTATTCAGGTGCGCTTCTTGTTGTCCAGCTTCCAGATGATCGCAAAGATTTCCAACCACTGTGCGAACGTTATCAGCGTTTCCAATTTGTCCGGCTTTGGAGCGGGAGTATCCTTCACCTTCCTCAGCAACGAAAAAATCATGATTTCCGGCCTTCCGTACATCTGCTTCAGCGTCTCGATGATTATCGGTACGGCAGACGGTATCAGCAGCTTGCTTCGCAACGCATCCAACGCCTCCCCACGTAGACTTCGTTGCAGTCGGGTTAAATTTTCGACGTCCGAATAACCGCAAGCATGTGAGGTGTTATTATAGATCCCGAAAAATAACGGCCAGTCTTCAGGGTTGCCGGAAAATGTCGGTAAATCCTGTCCCATAAGTTGCCGGGCTGCGATTTGTTCCGACGATAGGCCCCTGAACAGCTGCTGCAAATTGGTAGTCGACACTGTTTCATTTCGGTTCACGCACTCCGGGTTTGCACTGTACGCACTGTGATGGTTCACATTCCAGGGTGAAGAGGGATTCACGGGCAGTAGGGGGAATGACGGGGTAGGATAGGGACCACGCTGAGAATTCACGCACTGCTCACTCGGTTGTCCTGACACCACAGCACCTGCGGCGGGATTTGATACAGAATTATGATAAACCGAATTAAACTGGTTGACTGGAACAGAAAACGTAGTTGGCTCCCGAGCTTGCATTTGCTGATTGACGATAAAGGGCAACATTCTACTGGGCAATTGTCCAAAGCTTGAAAGCGGGATCGAGGACGGTTGAGGCACTGAACAGAAAGAAGTGCCAATCGCAAAGCCCGAATTTGGAACTGTTGTCTGTGTAGTCGAATAACTTTCCTCAGCCGGTAAACTATTATGAATCAAGTTGTGCATCGGTCCTACTTCCGGAAATTTGCTCAAAGATGGTGGAAAACGTTCTGTTATTTCCGGAATCGCGCCCGTGTATACCAAAGGTTTACTAATAGTATCCAAAACAAGAGTATTTGCCATATTTCGATTCGCTTCAACAGTAGTTTGCAAACCGCGAGGGACTATCACCTGTCGGTCAGGTAAAGAAATATGTGACGTACCTGTATGTGCAGGGCAAGTGGTGGGGGTGGAGCTTGTAGAAGGCTCTATACTAAGTTTCGGAATAGCGGAAATTAGATCACTGGGATTATATCCGACGACGCCAGATCTTGTATCAGTCGTTGCTGCAGACACCGGGGTAGACGCTGTTTCAGGGGCAATAAACACGGTCGTTGTGTCCGTAGTTTTTCCCAGCAAAAAGCAACAATTGTAGCAATTTTTGTTTCTGTTCGAATTCAATTTTACATTTCTTTTTCTGCCAAATATGTTTTCAAAGAAAAAGCATGGGGTGCTGCATACATTTAGGGGTGAAAAAAACTGCAACAAAAAAAAAATAAACAAATAACTGAAATTAGAAAACTTAATCCTTGGATGCAAAAAAATTTGAAATTTTAAAACGCGTGATACAAAACTTTCATATTCCAGTACTGTAAAACGAGGTAACTTTGATCACTTGGGAAAAATTGATCAACAATAAATTTTCCCACATTATCGTCAATTATTTAGTTCATAGTTTGAATTTTTGAAAACTATATTTCTACGTTTGAAGGCCTATTAATTGAGTATCAAACAGGGAAAATTTAGTTTGTATTTGAATTTTCGTTTTGTTAGAAAAAGTTCAATTTCAAATCGTCAAAATATCTATTTATTCCAAGGCTCGCAAACAAACAGCTCTCCTGATGATACCAAAAAGCATTTAGAAGCAAACGGGTTGTTTAATGTGAAAGAACAACTTTTTTTCCCTGTGTATGAACAGATATAGTGCTATTTTTTAGTTAATAAATGATAAATTTTCGATATTTAAAAAAAATAAGGACATTTTCCAAGAGTAAGCCCGTATTGGACGAATAGATACGAACCTTATCAAATCGTTAACTTTGAAGAAACAATAAAAATGGAAATAGTGGGCCTAGAAGAATGCGTGAAAGTAAAATATCATTTGTATTTTGAAGCTCAAACTATTCAGCAATTATTAAAGTTTTTGCTCCTAAATGTGGGCAGCATCATTGTTCTTTTTTCGATTATAAATATGTTTAAAATAAAACGTTCAAAATCAAAGTTAAATTGATGAACCAGCATATGTAAACATTATGAAGGTGTTTTGCATCCTTTATAATCAAAAAAACTTGTTCAAACCGTAAGAATAGAGACTGCATGATCAATGTCACCCCAAAGCATCAAATTCTGAACAGAGATATGGAAACGGGATTTAACCTAAATCTTTGATTTGAAAAATATTAATATCAAAAATTTGGTGATTGGTCGAAAAATAAGTTTACACCAACAGTGTAGGTATAGGATATTAAAAGCAATATAAAGCTTGTAGGTGATATCATTAAGCCAATCCGCCATACTGGGTAATTTTTTACGGTATCGAAAAATATAAAAATAAGTACATCTATCGCTCGATTTTAAAAACTTTCTATAAGAATAAAAAAAAATTAAAATAAACTATCTCACGATGCATGAAATAGTTTAATTCACAACATAACTTTAAAATAAAAAAAATGAATAAGCGTTTTGGTGTACAAATGTTGCATCTAACCCTGCTGTTGCATGATGCCCCATTTTACGGTTTGTTTGCCTTGTAATTTGTGATGAAGAAAAGATAGAATCCTAGACGCCAAGAACGCTTTATCAATGAGGAAATTGGCTTATTACTTAGTTAACGCTTCCAAACACTATAAAAAAGAACCCTGGAATGGGAATGATATGCAAAAAGCAGGCGCCAAATGATTTAAAGTTCATCATAGAAACACACAGTTCTACAATGTGTGTTTATCGCGTACCAGATCTGGCTTGGAAACGTTGCTAATTTCGCTCTTATCATTTTAATATGGATAATCAATATAGCAAATTCAAGGAAAGCACTTATAACTTAGCATTGTTGTTCAATTAAAATAATTACAGTAATTGTGAATCTGGGAATTAACCTAAGTTAATATAGAAAAGGTGTATTCAAGAATCAAGGCCAGGTTATGTCAGTTTTCCGTGAGAAGTATTTGTTCAAAGTTTAGCAGAAATGGAAATGTGTAAAAAATTTAAGACATTCAAACGTACTCGCTCAACGTTAAGAAATCCGGTGATACATTTTGAGGAAAACTATAGATCATTGAACAATGCAGGAATCCATCTTCTCGGAATGGATGTGTTGGATATGAACTTCTCGCTCGTCAATCCTTGTTTCATAATTCTTTTTTTCGTGATGTCTACTTTTGTGTATGCCGATATAGAATCAGCTTTTCGAGCTAATAATTTTGGAGAACTTACCTACAACTTGGCCGTACTTGGTTTCGGTCTGCAAGGCTTCGCAAAATTCGATTCTTACATTTTCAAAAAGAAATACTGCAACGAGCTCCTCTATCAAATCCACAGCAACATTAAAGAGCTACAATCAAACGAAAGATTACGAGAAATCTTCCTAGATGCAATAGCATTTTCGATTGTTTTTAAAAAGTTCTACATTTTTCTCTATGCAAGCGTCGGTGCTATTTGTTGCAGTTTTGGTTTGGCTCTCTACATTTTAACTGGCAACCGAGAGTTGTCTTTCGGGTTTCAATTTTCCTTCATAAATTCATCTGAATTGTTCGGTTATATTGTAACATACTTGTATCAAACGGCTGGAGTTTTCGCGGTTATAGTGAGTTCATTCCTGAATGATAATTTCATTGTATTGATATTGGTCTGCATATTCGCCATGCACGATTGCATAATTTCTGAATTGAAAGAAATTGATAGATTATCCCAGTTGGAAGAAATGGATGATGAGAAATCCTCTATAAAACACCAATTGAATTCTATCATCCAGCAACATCAGAAAATTTTCAGGTACCAGATCGAATTTAAATTATTTACACAGGTTTTTTGTTTTAATTCTTCTGTGCTTTAGATTTCTGGAGCTGTTCAACCATCTTTTTAGTCTATATTTCCTACTTAGTTTGATATGTTTAACCGCTATTATGATTATTTCCTTAATTTCACTTATTTGGGTAAGAATCTCATTTTAAATAATTATATAATTATGCCCACGGAGGTTTATTATGGAGGTATGTGTTTTAGATTCGATGGTATCCGGCAATCGGTATTTGTGTGGTTGCATCATTTCAGATATTTTCGCTTTGTTTATTGGGAACTTTTCTTTCTATAAAGGTGAAAAGCGCTTTTTACTACTTGAATCTAGAAAGTCAATTTTTAATTTCTTTTTTAGAGTGAAGAGGTAATTGAGGAAGCTTATAAAGTATCGTGGTACAATTTAGACTTGCAATCGCAAAAGTCCATCAAATTGTTCTTGAAAAGAGCCCAGAACTACAAAGAAATATCGTTTAAATTCGGAAAAATGAATATGAAAACTTTTATCCAGGCAAGCTTTAAATATTAAAATTAAAATAACATTTAAACTCAAACTGTACCGTTTTCATTGCAGAGCCATCGAACAGTTTACAGTTTCCTCACCATGGCTATAACAATGGATAAATAACTCAAACAGTTCTAATATCGATCAGTAATGGGGTTGTAAACCATGTCAAAGGAGTATACAAAAAATGTGACAGAAAGTCAACACTGCATAGTAAATGTTCAACATAAAATATAATAACAATCATACTCAACACCTAGAATTATTTACTGTAGAAACACAAAGTTTGAAAAGGTTGCGATAACAGCACAAATTTAAAGAAATAAAGTTTACTGTACACAAATAAACTTGATACAAAATCGAGCTCTACTTAGTTTAATGACACGTGTTCAATTAAAGGTTTGGGAGAAGCATGCGATTATTTCAGCACTTCGATGCTCTAGCGTATAGGTTGGCGCGAGTTAGGTTTTTGGTAGCCAGGCGTAGTGGGTTCGATTCTCGGTATCAGCGAGAATACTTTTGGGTTCGAACCCCGTAAGTTGCCGACAGGTTAGATGTGTCCTTTTACTTAACTGGTCGCAAGTTGAAATTGGAGCTAAACTAATTTTTACGGGTACTAAAACAAGAAATCTGTACTAGTTAACTCGTGTCACTAATTTTCGTCGGGTTGACTTCCCATTTCACTTGATTTGTCACACGTAAAAATCGGATCTAAACTATTTTTTACCGGTGCTAACACTAGCAGCTTATACTAGCTAACTCGCGACACTAATTTCGATGATTCTTTTTAGCATTATGCGATTAAAAAAATAGAATACGAACATCTTGAACTTAGTCTAACATTCATTGATTGAATGAGAGCATTCTATATTATTAGTTAATTAGATTTTAAGAATCTTCTTGATAACTTTATTCAAGGTGCTTTTTGGCGAAATCGAAAATTTCTTAGTTTATAAAGTTGATTTATTTGCTTGGCAAAAATTTATTTGGATTTTATATGGATAAAACGCTTACCAAGCGCATACCTATCATTTGTTCAACTGACTCTTGACCAATATCTGCAAAATTTATTGCTATAAACACAACGCTATAACCTGGAGTGACGTGGATTTTGTTTAAACTTGGTGCAGCTTATCGTTACGGACTTTCAAGAGGCAAGAGCTCTGTTTAGCGTTTGAGCTCGTTTGTTTTTTTTTGTAATTTCACAGAATAAGTCAAAATTGAAGTTCCACATAGTGAATGTTTGGCTTGTTATCTACTGGTAAAAAACTACCTAAATTAGTACATTTTATACAAAGTATAGTGATAGATGGGAAAATTGATGTTCAGGACC
The DNA here is from genome assembly GCF_029784155.1 of Uranotaenia lowii. Taxonomy (NCBI): domain Eukaryota; kingdom Metazoa; phylum Arthropoda; class Insecta; order Diptera; family Culicidae; genus Uranotaenia; species Uranotaenia lowii. The sequence continues at coordinate 266,767,880 of NC_073692.1, forward strand.
TGGAAAAAGGCCTACGAATTTTGATTTTAAGGTATGTCCGAGAAACATGACTGCTGTTTCTATAGAATGAAATTCTATAGAAATATTTCTTTTATTTTTTGTAGATTCAAATACTGGAACAAACTTCACAGAATAAGGGATAGATGGAAAAAAGGCGTTTTGGTTCAGTAAATTTACAAGTAAAGATGGATTATAGAAATTCGAATTCCATAGGACGCCCAAAAACTGATTTCAAGAATGCTAGTGATCGAGCCAAAATAAGGATAACCAAACACCTCAGTGATAAATTCACTGCCGAAAAGCTAGGTTGACCATGAGATGGGATGTAGGAATGTGTGGCAAAAGGTAAAATCGCTAACAAAATCACAAGGCACATCTTTACAAGCATAAGCAGAACCAGCGGTAGAGGAACGGAATGCCAGAGGAAGGTTTGGCTTGACTTTGTCGGAAAAGTTTGACATACGCCCAATATTTGGAACACCGATTTATGAATTTGGGAAAACGAATCAACATTTTTCCACTGTACAGTTTTATTTTGGAAGCTTAGAAGCTTTGCTATCCAGAAGACAAGTATAAACTTTTAAACTTAGGGATCGCAACCCAATTTTCGATCAGTTTCAAACACACCAATCAGCGAGCAGCGCGCGACGAGTCGACAGTGTTACCACATCTAAAACTGTTCATTCGAGCAAAAAAAAACCTTTATCATCTGTACTTTTTTGACAAAAATCTGTACCGAAGATATATGAAAACTCAGTGCAATTAACACATTTTTTTCAGTTTAACAACTCCCTTGTTTGTAACAGACAAGATTTAGAATATTTTTACCCTTTATAGTCTAGAAACTTTTTTTCTCTGGGAATTTAACAGCTAGCTGTCATCCATCTCAATGTCCTCTAGTCTCTGTAACCAATCTCTCTTATAAACTATAAATATTTCATTAAGTCAGTATCACTTACATGATTTGTTTAAAGCCGCACTACTATACATTACACCGAATGCCAAAAATCTGCACCAAATTTAAAAAAAAAATCTGTCATCTGCATGTACATAATCTGCACCAAAACTGAGTCCAAAAATCTGTACTTTTCTAGATAAATCTTTGGCATGTGGCAACCATGCGAGTCGAGGCTATAAAAATCGCGGTTCCGTTGGTCGAGCTTGTTTAGTTTACATTCACTCGTGGAACCGAAAACATCCCGAAGGAGCAAAGCGAGAGAGAAGCCGAAACAGCAGCCACAGAGAGAAGCAGCTAGTGTTAAAAGCTATTCACCATCACCGAGCTCGGACGGAGCCAGTTAAAATGAGGAAAAGGAAACCTAGAGAAACAGCGATGGGAATAAACAACAAAATGAAATTATGCCCAGCGTTCTAAATTGCAACCGCCCAAACGGCTCTTTTAAGGGTCATTCAAAGCATTTAGTGAGTTTTGGTGATTTGGTGATCAACGATGAGTTTCAGCATTCCAGGCAGCGTCCTCCAATGACCTGCCACCCCAACCACAAGGGTCCGGCCAAACCCCACAAAAGAGGAGCGAGCAACCAGTGGTCGTTGTCAATGCCCCCTAAGTACAGTCTACGAGTCGAGTCCCAAGAATTTTCTTTTATCTCTCACACATTTAAAGCTACCAGATTTAATTATTTTCATATTAAAATACTTGATAAATCCTGTCCTTTCCGAACAGGCATTGAAACAAACCCATCATCAGTCTAGGTTCCTTTGCAAAATGTAATCGATCTATAAAAAGACACATGCTCTTTTTAGAAAGGTTAACGGATTTAGACAATTTATCCGAGTCAACGGTCATCTTCAAGTGGAGTTGCGAAGAAAGCTCGAACCACTCGAGGTTCAAGCAAGTGACTTTGGATAGCAACGCTGATTGTGAGCGCGGATTGTAGAGTATGATGATTGTCATACATTTGCTTGATTTTTGGTGCTATACATGTAAGGAACGAAATTTGTACAATTTGGAACAATGATTATCCATTATCAACAACATCGTGTCGACCAGTTAAGCTAATATTTGAAAAAGAAACTCGTGCGCTCACGGAAAACGAAGTTGGCAGAATTGAAGCTGAGATAAAATCGCTGCGACCATCTCGCTGCATTTTTAAAAACCAGTCCGTCAAAATACACAGCGAACTCCTTTTAACCATGGCTGACACCAAAATCATCAACGATTTGACAGGAACGTGCTCCCGAAAATGCTATATAAATATGCCAATTACATATTTGGAGGAAAACTCAAAAACCGCAACCGATCGACGAAGAAAATCCAGCAAATATGAAACAAGTTGAGCACCACTGACTTTCAGTGTGTGCTGCACGGCTAACTAAGTCCCAAAACACAAACACTCAAAACCCAAAACTTGTAGCAATTTACATTTTTACTTATACGACACATTAAAAACCTAGGCTAGCTTAACATAATTTCTACTCACGGGCCCGTTTCCTACCATAACATCCAAACAATAACAACAATCATATCACAGCTCGGACGGCACAGGTGTATCACAGCTTAATATCTCGGATTTTCTGGCAACCCTGCCTGGTTGCACTGCTCCACGGGCACGCACCACTGCCCGGAGCACTTCCGCTGTCTGCTTCCAGCTGGTTCTGTTGCGACTTGGCCAAACGAGCACTAATAGTGCGTTGTGCTCCCGAACAATGACACTCGGCTCTGCAACAACGGCCCTGTAGAAAACAAACATTGTTTCTTCTATTCTCAAAGGTTTCCTTTCCTATTTTATCACTCACCCTGTTGGGGCCGTTTGCAATGATAAACCGGTTCTACCAGCACCGTCTGCATCTTTCGGCTCTGTTTGGCTTGACGTGTTCATCTTCGGGGCTGGATGTTGTAGCGTGATGTTCAGCACGTTGCCTGGGTGTTAAGATAATGGATGTTTATCCGATCTGCTTTTAACCAAATTGTTTTCGCTCACCTTCCGCCGATGCGGACCTACCCGGTCCTTTAAAGGTTACGGTTTCGGTATGCAACGGCTTACGCCACACCAAAAGAAACGGTGAATTGTTTTGCTGTGCAATGTTGTTTTGTTTTTTCTTTGTTCACGTGCACATGTGTTTTCGTTTGACAGGTTACACTCTTAATACTAAACAGTTAATTTTGGCTCGAATTAATACAATTACTGCACGCTCATTACTTAATAATCACAAATACTTAATTATAACGCTACATACACTACCGCAACGGAAGAATTTTTCATGAATCGGAGACAGCCGATTCATGAAAAATTCAAAAACCTCTATCCTAGGCAACGATCAGAGACATCGGTCTGGTCACCCTAAGGTGACCTCGGTACTACACAAGCCACAGCAATGCTTGCCAGATCTTAACACAAATCCTCAAATCCAAAAAAAATAACTCCAGCGACTCCTGGAAAACTTGACCGAACGCCAACGAGTCTTGGCAAAGCGTCTCTGAACCGTTCCTGACTGGCTTCTAAATTCTTGCCTCCGCTACGGTTACATACACAAAACAGTAGCTTAACGACTAAAACATTTGCTCAAAACACTAAACATTGAACAAATATTAAAATTAAAGAGGTTAAAATTTTGGTGATTTAAAAACAAGCACGGAAAAGCAGCAAATCCTTGGAAAGGGAGAATTTAGTTCCCTGATCGCCAAGAGCCCGAATAGAGGTTTTACCGCGCCTCCAGATCGCGTTGCTTTGGTATGGAGGGTTTTCTTGGCGACCCCATTTATGCTACTTCCCTTAATAATGACGACAAGTTCAGCATGTCTTCTCGAAATGGTTTCGCTTAAAGAAGCGATTGGCTGGTTTGTCACGTTCCAGTAACGGCGTGTTTGCATAATGCATGAACACGGTCAGTTTCTCCCGCCCTGACTAACGGCCGACCCGCAGGAGGTCTTACGGGTGCTAAGTGACATCTATCGGTGCTGTATTGGGATACCTAGCTTTGGCATTCCAATACTGTCTCTTGTCGGAATTCCCTGTGAGCTGCGTCCAGTACACAGAGTACGATTTCTCTCGGTTCGTGAACGGCAAGCGCTTCAGCGCTTAAGAGTCGTTTCCAGGTGTTCTTCGGTCTGCATGGTCCTGTTTGTGACCTCCATTTATAAAGGAGCCTGTCCAGACGGCAACCTGCACACTTCGTACTGCTTCAATATGCGTTGTCAATTTTAGGAGGTTACTGCTGTCGCTCAGGGAGCAGATTTGCAGCGTGAGTTCCGCACTGTCGCTGCGGAGGAGCTCAATCCGCTTGCGATGGCGTTATCTAGTGCTCTGGTTGGGCATATTGTCACGTTCGGTGTGGTATAGTAACGCTGTGCGTGTTTTGTACGGTCGATGACGTTCTCGTTGTTGATCACCCTTGGTGATGGACATAGCTTAATGGTTATCAAGCGAGGAGGTAGTGGAGTATGTTGTTGCTCACTGCGCTAGACAAATGCTCGAATTTACCCGTTCGGCTTACGGTGTTTCTGGATCGATGACGATGTAGTACACAGACAGGGTTCTGTGGTCATAGCTTTAACAATATCTCACAAAAATGTCGGTCATGAGATGATTTTACATTGATCATTTTTTGAAAAGCCTCTCAAAGAGATTTTCTGATCAAAAAAAATTATTAGATTGTATGCTGAACTTTAAAAAAATTATGCTAAGATTACAAAAGTAAATAAATGTGGGTATCGATAAGAATAAACTATTATCAAATCCACAAAACTATAAAACTTAGCATTAATCACCAAAACACAACATTAATCTCGAATTCAAAACATAAATCACAAATTCAAGACATATTTTAACTTTTGCGGTAGCATAATTTAGTGGGTTTTTGTGTTGGGCGCCAATGAAACAAGTTGAGCACCACTGACTTTCAGTGTGTGCTGCACGGCTAACTAAGTCCCAAAACACAAACACTCAAAACCCAAAACTTGTAGCAATTTACATTTTTACTTATACGACACATTAAAAACCTAGGCTAGCTTAACATAATTTCTACTCACGGGCCCGTTTCCTACCATAACATCCAAACAATAACAACAATCATATCACAGCTCGGACGGCACAGGTGTATCACAGCTTAATATCTCGGATTTTCTGGCAACCCTGCCTGGTTGCACTGCTCCACGGGCACGCACCACTGCCCGGAGCACTTCCGCTGTCTGCTTCCAGCTGGTTCTGTTGCGACTTGGCCAAACGAGCACTAATAGTGCGTTGTGCTCCCGAACAATGACACTCGGCTCTGCAACAACGGCCCTGTAGAAAACAAACATTGTTTCTTCTATTCTCAAAGGTTTCCTTTCCTATTTTATCACTCACCCTGTTGGGGCCGTTTGCAATGATAAACCGGTTCTACCAGCACCGTCTGCATCTTTCGGCTCTGTTTGGCTTGACGTGTTCATCTTCGGGGCTGGATGTTGTAGCGTGATGTTCAGCACGTTGCCTGGGTGTTAAGATAATGGATGTTTATCCGATCTGCTTTTAACCAAATTGTTTTCGCTCACCTTCCGCCGATGCGGACCTACCCGGTCCTTTAAAGGTTACGGTTTCGGTATGCAACGGCTTACGCCACACCAAAAGAAACGGTGAATTGTTTTGCTGTGCAATGTTGTTTTGTTTTTTCTTTGTTCACGTGCACATGTGTTTTCGTTTGACAGGTTACACTCTTAATACTAAACAGTTAATTTTGGCTCGAATTAATACAATTACTGCACGCTCATTACTTAATAATCACAAATACTTAATTATAACGCTACAAATATTTATACAATATAAAAACCAAATTTTCCTGAAGTTCTCGAGAGTGCATCCACAAGGAGTGGATCCCAATGGGGCTTATTCTGCGACTCGAGTGACGTGACTTGACGATTTTCATATCATTTGCTGGCCTTTCTAACCTCGAAATTTTCGTTCAGATGAGCTGCTATTAGTCTTCAGAGCACATCTATAATCAAATTTCTTTCCTAAAGCATTTTGTGGAGTTGGGACGAAGAAGTGAAATTTCGTGAGTCACGTCACTCGAGTCGCAGAATAAGCCACATTGCGCCCCATAATCCGTTATCATTTAGCCGCGCTTTAATTTTAAATCGCCGAGAAATTTTCAGCCGACCGAGGTTGCTCGTCGTTTGTTCCCTGTCGCTGGTAGTTCGAAAAATAGAAAGATGTGTAGCCATAGTACTTTGAAATATCTATGTTTTCTAAAGCTCGCAAACAAACAGTTCTCCTGATGCCATCAAAAAGCATTTAGAAGGAAATGGGTTGTTAAAAGTGAAAGAACTCCTTTGTATAGTCATTTTGTGAAAAAATTTCTAGATTTAAAATATAAGGACAGCAGAGCAAGCTTGTATTGGACAAATAGATTGAAACCATATAAAATGATTAACTTCGAAGAAAAATTGAATATGTAAATAGTGGGAGGGCCTACAGGAATGTGTGAATGTAAAACTTCATTTGTATTTTGTAGCTCAAATATTTAGCAATAAGAATAATTTTTGCTCCTAAATGTATGCTAATTGCTGTAATGCTTCTTTTTTTTCGATTTCAAATGTTTTAAAAGAAAATGTTAAAAAGCAAGGTAAAATTTATAAAGTTGCATTTGTTATAATTATGGCGTTTTGTATCCTTAATGATCAAGAAAACTCGTTAAAACCTTCCAAATAGAGACTGACCAAAGTTACCCCAAAACATCAAATTCTAAAAAAAGACGAAATCAATTTTAAAATACAAAACACCTTCATTATATTTAAAAATGCTAATTTATCAATTTTACCTTGCTGTTTAACGTTTTCTTTTACATTTACATTTATAATCGATAAAATTTCAATGATTCTGCATACATTTAGGGCAAAAATTATAACAAATGCTTAACCCATCGTTTCATAAAGTAACAAATTTGCAACAATTAATGTATGCAAAAAGTGAAAAATCGTATTTTATTTTATGAAATGAATTTGCGGCTTCATCGGTGAGGGTTAAAGAGTTGAAATGAAAGACGGATAGAAGAACAGAAGAAAATTCTAAGGTGGTGAAAAGAGCGAAGAGCATTTGAAATAGAAGCTTGACCACATGCTAAATTCTTTGTCCCGCATCAATTAACTGTATTGAAGAAGTAGTACCCAATAGAGAAGGCACTACATTTTTCGATACAGTTAATTATGGATGGTTCCGTTCGGCACATGTGCACACTCACATGGCGGTCGAACCATCCATAATTAACTGTATCGAAAAATGTAGTGCCTTCTCTATTGGGTACTACTTCTTCAATACAGTTAATTGATGCGGGACAAAGAATTTAGCATGTGGTCAAGCTTCTATTTCAAATGCTCTTCGCTCTTTTCACCACCTTAGAATTTTCTTCTGTTCTTCTATCCGTCTTTCATTTCAACTCTTTAACCCTCACCGATGAAGCCGCAAATTCATTTCATAAAACAAATTCACGGTGATTTCTCCTCTTAAAATCGTATTTTATTTTAATTTTTTTTTAGTGTACACAAAATTTCCGACAATTTAAAATGAGTTTGAAGGAAAAATAAAAAATCATGAAAGTAAGGGTTAATAGTTTAAGCTACAAAATACAAATGAAATTTTACCTTCAAACATTCCCCTAGGCCAGTGGTCTGCAACCTTTTGGGTCGGAAGAGCCAAAAACTTCAAATTTTTAAAATTTTAGAGTTTTAAAGAGCCACATCAAAGCTTTATTGTTTTTGTTTTCAATTTAAAAAAAATCTAAATATATGAGAGATCAATAAACATAAGTTCTACGATAAAACTTTAAACCCATTTGAGTTTTTCTAACTCTTGGACGTAAATCTTAACTTTAGCTTAAATAAATACTTTGAATGGTGTTAAAGTGAAAGATTTGAACATATTAATAAAATCAGAATATTTTTAATTTCTTCGACAAAGAAATGCTTTTAAAATAATAAAGTAGAGAGAAATAATTTTTCTTCAAATTATCCTTATATTGAGCTGATCCTTTCAAATATGTAGAAGTATGACGAAAAATTCAACTTAAATTTATGTAGTCGAAAATCTTAATCTTCAAAAATTTTTCTCCCGACAACTAACTGGTAGAATTTCAAAATTCTTGACATCAAGCGGACGTGTCTTCGGATTTTTAAGCATGAATTTAAAATTCTCATTTTGTGTCACATGCGTTTCTGCAGTATTGTGCGATCAATGGAATGAAAAATGAATACAATAAACTGTAGATTATTCATCCATCAATGCTTACTAAAGCTTAGATTACTGGAAGAAAAAAAATTGTGGTTTGGCCAGTAAAAATCTGTAATAATGTGATTTGGTAGCCTCGATAGAAAATTTGTGACAAATAATAAAGAAACAGTACATTTCAACTGGCAATATCAGTTCATGGATACTTTTTAATTTCCAAAATAAAAATTGTTCAAAATAAATCATCAATGATTAACTCTGAAATTAACTGAAATAAATAAAAACTTATGTCCGTTACTGAAATTTTGTTCAAAGTTTGTGTGTTTTTGGTTAAAATTGACTGCACCTTCTAATTTAAAATGTGTTCAAAGACCCAAAGCCGGGACAAAACGGGAATTGAAAATGGGACCGGGAAAACCGGGAAAAAAACCTAAAATTTCATAACAAAATCGTAAAAATTCCTTATGGATCATTTTTCCTCTAAATAAACTTATTGAATTCTAAATTTCATAAGGATCTAAATTCCATGGAGAAAAGGTAGGCAAAAGTCAAGAATTTCTTGAAAAATCGAGAATACCATTTAGTGCTCTGAAGTGTAAGAATTCAAAAAAATATTGAGATTTTTTTTTGTTAATTTATTTCTTTTTGACATTTATAAATTTAACAAATTTTTAACTTGCGAAGAACTTATCTCTCATATGTTTGATTTTTTTTCACGAATGATTTCAATTTTTAACCTTTGAGAGTCGAGAATTCATTACATTTTCGAGGAAAAATGCGAAAAACAGAAAAAATAAAAAATAAGTGGCTACCATGTTACATGCTTCTTTCATAAAGTATTCAAGACGAGAATAAAAAAAATTTTAAAAATAGAAGGAATGGAATTTAGCTGTTCCCAAAATTGTAGAAAATAAAAATTTAAATAAGAATACCAATAAATATCAATCAGTTGAAATTCGAATCATGAATCCAAACATAAAATTGTTTGGTTTTGATTTATAGATCCTTAATTCATCCGAATTTCCGATATTTCAAATTTCCGATATTTCAATTTCATCCAAATTTCTGACATTTGAAATTTCAGAATTCAGAAACAAGGGCTCAATAGTGTGACAGTCTTGACAAAATTATCAAAAAAAAAAACATAGATTTTCAGCATACATAAGAAGAGATATGAAGAATCGATTGGTATAAGTTACTTAATCCAAAATTATTCATTTTGGCACCTCATCCCTCTGATTCTTTTCTTCATCTCTTTCATTTAAACCGGTTTCAACTGTTTTCTGTAGAAATTCCAACAAACATCAGCGAATATGAATATGAATTACCTTAAGTTATAAAATAAAAAATATTAATTTGCTTAAAAAATACTGATAATCATATTTATTATTTATTTATTTATTTTATTTACATAGTATTCCGTCTTACGACATAACTTGACGAACATAATTCCTAAAATTCACTCGGTTCATAGCAACTGTTCTCCAATTTCTCGGGCACCCCACGTTCGCCAGATCACGCTCCACTTGGTCTAACCACCTCGCTCGTTGCGCCCCCGCTCGTCTTGTTCCTACCGGATTCGTAGCGAACACCTGTTTTGCAGGACAGTCGTCCGGCATTCTCGCAACATGTCCCGCTCAGCGTATCCGGCCAGCCTTCACCACCTTCTGGATACTGGGTTCGCCGTAGAGTCGCGCGAGCTCGTGGTTCATCCTTCGCCTCCACACTCCGTTCTCCTGTACGCCGCCAAAGATGGTTCTTAACACTCGTCGCTCGAATACTCCGAGTGTACGCAGGTCCTCCTCGAGCAATATCCATGTCTCGTGCCCGTAGAGAACAACCGTTCTAATGAGCGTCGTATACAGGTTACACTTCGTGCGAGGGCTAAGTCTTCTCGACCGCAGTTGCTTGTGGAGTCCATAGTAGGCACGACTTCCGCTGAAAATTCGCCTCCGGATCTCACGGCTGGTGTCATTGTCTGCGGTCACCAGTGAGCCGAGATAGACAAAGTCTTCGACTATCTCCAGCTCGTCGCCGTCAATCGTGACCTTGTTATTACTGGATGTGGTGATATCATAAACTTGAGGCACACTGTAGGTTGAACCTGTTATCGCTATACTTATGTACGCCTCCGCTGCAAGCTATCTCGTGTAGCACAGTTGTGCTGCTTGCGAGCGCTGATACGGCATTCGTGTGTGGGACACCAAACGTACCACTTCGGCTCGCTGTCACAAGTGGCGACGAGTAAAAAAAAAATGGAACGCGTGCGGGAAGAAATTCATTTTGTGCTCGAAGTAGATTTCGTGAAAATCGTTACGATAGTGGTCAGCGCGAGTGGAAACAGAAATGTATATACAAAAATTGGCAATCGGTTGGCTTTAAGAGCGCACATAAAAGCAAATGAAAATGGTTGGTCTGAAAGTGACATCAAAGTGAAATGGAGTTGTGGATAAATGATTTCTAAAAATCTCCTCGATTGTTTATAGAAAGTAAAAAGAAAATTGAAGAAAATGTGGTGCCATTAGGTGGAAAAAAAATTCAAAGGTTTTCAGTGAAAAAATGGGTATAAGTGATGCTGATGGTATTTTGAAACAAAATAAAAAAATGGTTATATTGGGAATAATTCTAAAAAAAGTGGAAAAAGCAAATTGGTAACTCCTTTGTCAAAAGGTTGGATTTTGTCTGTATAAGAAATTATGGATCAGGTATGTACATTGTGAATTGAATATTGGAACGTGTGAGCCATAGGCACGTCATTTTTGTAGCAGATAGATGTAGGTAACGGTAAGTTATCGCCGCATGGTCGTATGATCGTGGCCACCGATGCACTGGCTGTGTTGCGGTATAGAAGAGAGAGACAGCTATTGAAGTAGCGGCAATAGCCGTTTTCGGTTATTGTGTGCACATACGTAGTTGAGGGTGCTCGATTAGCCTGAGCTTTATATCTTTCCAGCGAGGGTGCCGGCCAAAATAGTGGAAGAAGAAGCTTTATGCCACCTAGGTTGTTGTTTTCTTGTTTTTATTTGATTGCGACTGATGACGATATGCACATACAGTGGAGTGCATATTTCTGGAAAAATAGCACTATTCTTCGCATTGAGGAGAATTATATATTAAAATTATGTTATTGAACGATTTTGTTCTAAAATTTCGATAGAGGGAAAGTATGTCGTGAAACTCGAAAGAAATGCGATAGATTGAGAAATCAAGGTTTGGAAATTTCAATGATTCAAGTTCATTGGAAGGTGTAGCGGGACCAAGAGTCTGAGAATTGAATAAACAGTACCTTTGACGTAAAAGAAAAGGGTTCTAGGTGTCGTGTTGGTTTGATTGAATAGTATTGATGTTAATTGACGTGATTATATTTGATTATTATAAAGAATGTAATGGTTGAAGTAAGGTCGACAAACAAAACTATCAGTTTTCGGTAAGTTAAAGGTTGATGTCATTAAATGAAGTGATAACGATGCTTGCAGATATGTAGCTGCAGAAGAAAAACGATGTACTAAAAAAAATGACTAAAAATATTCATTTTCATCAGACTGTTGTATCTGACACTGAAGGCGGGAATCCTACACGGAAAATAAAAAAAAGGTAAAATTTACCTTTTTGCGAGGTGAATTTTTTCCACCCCTCTTTCGAGGTAAATTTTACCTTTTTTTCATTCACCTAGCAAAAAGGTAAATTTTACCTTTTTTCAATTCACCTAGAAAAATGGTAAATTTTACCTTTTTCGCATTCACCTAGCAAAATAGTAAATAATATCGTTTTCCCATTCACTGATTTGAAAGGTAAATGCTAGTTGGTTTGGTTGGTTTCTTCAATAAAAATGAAAACAAAATTCATTCAAAAATTTATATTTATTTTAAAAATAAATAGGGACAATTCATTATATTATTTTTTTAAATATATCACCTTGTTTAAAAAAAATATTGAGGTAAGTCCTTTTTTCGCCAGGCTCGTGGCAATTTGGCTTCGCGTTCTTCCGCGCCATAATGGCGACTTATCCAGTCAGGTTCGGCTTTTCCGGAATGATATCTGGAGGATGACGTGGAATACACCTCGAAGCTGAAATAAAAAGAAATTATTATGATGAGAACCAGCACAACTAAATAATAGCTAAGAAAACACTTACAATTCTGTTCCGATTTTTCCATATTGGCACGAAACAAAACTTCCCTTCTGAACGACAAAACAGCTTAACCTCAATTAACGGATTCGGCAAATAGTTCTTTTGTTCGAGATGATTGTACCGTTTTGTTTAGCTCAATCCAGGTCAATTCCACCTCGCTAAGAGGTAAGTTTTATCTTATTTGGATTTACCTTTTTTTCTAGGTGAATTATACTTTTTTATTGAGCTCAATTCAGATAAACTTCACCTCGCTACGAGGTAAGATTTACCTTTTTTGGATTCACCTTTTTTCTCGGTGAATTGTACCTTTTTTCCAACCTCGATTCAGGTAAATTTTACCTCGCTGTGAGGTGAGTTTCACCTCGAAGAGGTAGAAGTTACCTTTTTGGCTTTCACGAGCGTTCACCTTTGCTAACTCGGTAAATTTTACCTTTTTATTATTTTCCGTGTAAAGATGATGAGAATTAATGGGAAATTGAACCATGATTGAAAAAGAAAGAAAAAACCTCGATTACTTGAAGAATTGAAAACTATAGATGCAGAGTCATGGATTGTGGAAAATTCAGAAGTGTTAAAGAACATATTTGAAGAGAGGCTCGAGATGATTGAATTTGATTGCTAAGAAATGGTTCTGAGCAACGCTGGAAAAAAAAGTTTGCTCAGAAGTTGCTTTGAGTGAAAAACAAAGACATACAATTTAACCTTAATCGGTTTATAGAGAGAAAAGCGAACTGGAAGCTCAATGTACTGAAAGGCGCTTTCAATCAATTTGAAAGTATGGGCAAATGAGAACTGTGAACTTTAAAACTTGGACTGCGACATTTGTGCGGCCTGTCAAATTTGCTACGCGCTAACTGAATTTGTGTAAGCTTTGTGCGAATATAAGCGATTTTAAAACATTGAACGGAATCCATCTAACAGCACAACGGATAATATGTATTTCAGAAATTAAGTTCACTTTAAAACGGTTTTAAGTCAAATTTGAGAGGAAGAGGGCGTTCACCGAACGCCATCGAGCGTGATCTTTTCATATGTTTGAATGATTTCAGTTTTATCATTTGGAATTTCTAAATGATGTATGTTTTGAAAATGGTAATCAATGAATACAATATTGTCATATATAAATTTCAGAATCGACGAGAGTAATGTCGACGTATTTTTCGTTCTCAAACGCGATGGTGACAGCTTAATTTCTAGAGGTTATAAAATTAGTCATAGGTAATTCCTCGAAATTGAAAGGTCGAATGTTACAATTAATTGATTTTTAAAATAATTGTACAATATTACGGAGTGTCATTGGTAAAAAAAATGGATACAGAATTGCACGCACATAATATGATATTTGAAAAAAAATTGTCAAATCTCAAATGAAACTAACTGTTTGAAGTAAGAACGAAATCTTATAGAGAAAAATGTTATGGCGCTAGTAAAAGAAGAGTCACTTTAGTTTTAGGAAAGTTCTGTTTCATTGAGATGGTTCAAATGATAAAAACCTTTGATAACCTGAAAGTGAAATGAAGAAAATATTTATTTATTTTATTTCTGTTCAAGTTTTGGAAACCAATATCTTAACTGTAGTAGATACTGGATATTTCCTGAAGAAATCAAACGTTTTGATCACGTCTTTGGTTCAGTTTTGTACCTAAAACTTGTTAACAACAATTGTAACAAGATGTGAAATTTAGAAAATGTTGTGATATTTATCACTTTCAATCTGTTTTGATAGAAAAGATCACTTTTCAAAGTTTTAGTATGTCTCAAAGTGTTTATTCGGCAGCTTAACGCTTTGAAGGTTGGTGAACCAATCGATTCAGCAATAAATCTCATCATGTTGTAAAGTTTAATCCATATTCCAACAGAAAATTCCTCAGTATCGTATGGTGCTATCTATTCTGATGTGTTTGCTTGTTTTGCTCCATGCTGGGCTCAATATGTTGTGTCAACGTTTCTGTAGCAGTATTTTAATATACAGACCATAGCCAAAATGATAACATGCATTTGTTGCTTTTTCTTCTTAAGAAAAATGTTCCTGTGGATGTATGATAAGTCATGGATGGAAACTAATAGTTTACTCAGAAAAAGTTTTGAGTGAAATGGTTGATTTGAGTTTTCTCAGAAATAGTTTTGAGAGAAAAAGAATCATCGATGGAAAGAACAGACGGCTTATGGAGATAATAGAAAGAATTGCGTTAGCATTGGTTGGGAAGTTTTCTCAAAATGAGTTTTGAGTTAATCAACCAAATGAAGATTACTCAGAAACGGCTTTGAGTGATTCAAAGGAGAAATAAACAACAGTTCAATCAAACAGAGTTTTGATTAAAATGAAGAGAGCAGAGAACATTTTATGGCATTTTGTTCAAAAGTTTTCAAAATTGACTGAGAATTAAGTTTGGTAAGAAAACATTTTGAGAGCATAAGAAGAATTCAGTTCTTACGTCAACTGATACTGAAAGTTATGGTTTAGAAAACCTGTAGAATACCTCTACTAAAATAGTAAAAACAAAAATCGCGAATTATGACTATTATTGTCAACCTGATGATATCGTCACAGCAACATGAACGTGAGCTGATAATAACAGCTCGTTGGATTTCGAATCTGTTATGGAATAGGTTAATTGTTCATCATTTTATTTATTTGGCTCTGAAATCATCTCACTGAGATTTCTCATGACTAGCTGAATATTAGTTTCACAGGAATGACACCTAATGGGTTTTTTTTCTCATTTCTTTGTGGGTAACTTAAATCGGATTCAATCCGACGTTAAAAGGTTGAAGTGAATATATTGAAGTCAAAGGTTTTAAAATAACGTATAAAACGTCTCAGAGTTGTTTTTATTACATATTTTTGAAGAGATCGATTTCATGACATTTGGCACATTTTTTTTGTCATGTGGGGTCGATCTTGTCGCTAAAACGAATCTAATAGACTCCCTCTGTGCCCGAGGAAAACCAATGTTCCAGCGAGAGATAAATGCTTGGACTACATGTTCGAAACCTAACTTCCTTCCCTCTCCTCGTAAATCGACTAATACCCTAAAGTGTAAGCCGTTAATAAAATCAGTTTGAGTAATTATTGTGTTAGCTGCAAAAGGTCTAAAGAAAACAATCATATAAGTACCAATGTTTCCAGTCATGAAATCTGAAAAAAGTGTTAAATACGATTACGGGCTACATGGCGTATTCATTCCAATAATTTCAACCAGGGCAAAATTTGATGTTTCTTGAAACTGCTCGGAAATGTCATTAAAGTTTTAGAAAAAAAGATGGATAACAGTGCAGACTTTTGATCATGATCATATAAAATTGATCCCGAAATTTAATGATATGACAACAACAGATCCGCTACCCTATGTTGAGGCAAAGGCTTTAATTTCGGAAACCACACTGACGTTCGTGTAAAACATGATGCATTTACAAGTGGTTTGACAGCAGATTCCGTCCTCTGGAATATTGTTCATCAGGTGTGTTCAAACAACACTTCTCAGAAACGGTTTTGAGTAAAATAATAAAGTTTATGTGTATTCAGAATTAGTGTTGGGTGAAACTAATAAGCAAGTTGCTCAGAAAAAGTTTTGAGTGAAATTAATCAGGATGGAACTGGTTTTGAGTGGAAAATAGAAAGTTTACTCAGAAACAGTTTTGAGTGAAAGTTGACTGGAATCATCAGTGTCAGTTTAAGTAAATTGTTTAATTGTATATTTTCATTGGTAGTTTAGATAAAAGAAATAATATTGGTTATAAATATAAAAGCCATACATGAAGTCACAGGCTACAGCATTTTTTTCAATGGAAACGTTAACGTTACCAAAATACTGGAAAAAGGAAGTTTGGATACATGACATGAAGAAAAAAACAAAATTTTACAGAGGCGTCATACCAGCTCGGTCGTTACGCTTAAATAAAAAAGAAAGGATGAGAGATGAGTGAGTTGATCATTGACCGAAAGTTTCTTCTTTAAAAAAAAAAGAGATATTGTGATGAATTACTCATTCGTAATTGTTTTTAAAATAAAGATGTTTCACATTACCATTGTAAGCGTTTGATAGAATCAGTTTAGTCCTTCGATAGTTTAACGTGGTTTCTAATTTGGTTCGAGACTCGAAATTTAACAATACGGAACTGAAAGATCAAACAAAATACAATCATGAAATGTATGCCATATCATGAATGAAAAGATCCTAATGCATGATATAATTATACCTTCGAACTAAATCACAATGACAATAATATATTTGTTGACACGGCCCACAGCCACCGAACGTCAGAATAGCAGGCAAAAGAGAAAGCGAATGACAGGTTTCTGGTTTAGGAGAAAAAAAGATAGATTAAATAGGGAGAAGAAAAAGATTTGTCAAAACTAAAACCACCTGTTTGAAGATAGCAATTTCGGGAAAATTCTCAAACTAAAGTTTAAACGAAATACGGTTGTATAACCCAAAATTCCGTGAAAAGAGAGCGATCTGAGAAACTCAAATGAAGGTACTGCGAGGTTAAGTAATTCGTTTAACAACCTGCATAATCCAACTTCTAGCTCCAGAGCTATTAAACCAAACTGTTTCATCAAGAAACGTAAGTCGAAAGATGTTTAGGATTGATAATTAGTTTCTAACACCAAGATTCTTCTAGAACGGAGAAACCGAAGTTGAGATAACCACATTCCAGTGATTCTCAGAACTCCTCTCTCAATTGAAACAAGTCATAATTATAATTGGAACCAAATCGGTAAACTGCACACAATCGACATCTGTGAAAAGAAAACGGAATCGTGAGTACAAAAATTAGAACCTGAAACAAAATTAAATCATACTTACCTGAAATTTATAAATTAGGTCGGCTGTAAGGCAGCTTTATTGTAAGGCCATAGAAATCAAAAGGGCTAAATTTGAAGGAAAATAAGTCACTAAAATTTGTGAGTATGAATCAAAAATCAAAATATTAATTTAACTAACAACAGAAATAAATTTTAGTTGAGCTGTTTAAGAACTGCTGCAAAAAAGGTGAACGACTTTCAGTCATCCAAAATTTACCGTAACAATCTCAAAAATTTTAACGGATCGACGGATAATCCTTCAATGGCCACAGGCGGAAGACATGAGTTCACCGCGACGCCCTGTGATGCGTGCGGTGAAACATCAATGCAGGACGAAGGGATGGTCGGGTGCAATGGATGCGCCGGATGGTTCCATTATCGCTGCGTAGGAGTAACTGACGAAGTGAAGAAGCAAAAAAAATGGTTCTGTCCATCTGAAGCGTGTCAGCAACTATACTCTAAGTACCTGAAGAAGCAAGAGGCCAGACGGAAGGGTGCTGTGAAACGAACGGATGGTTCCGAAAAATCCAGCGCTACTTCCGAGCAACGGTGTAATCCTCTAGATGACGTCAAAGACGATACGCTGAAGACGCAGGAAGGAGATCAATTAACCAGTGAAGAAAAACAGGAAGCTGAACGATTGCTAGCCATAAAACAGCAGGATCGTGAATTGGAATTGCTCGCAAGACAATATGAAATTGAAGCGGAATTACGAAACCGAAAAATGCAGTTGGAAAAAGCAATGCTAGAAAAGGCGCTGAAGGAAAAGCAATCGCAAGTGGAACAAATAAAAAAGATGCGTGAGTCTTACCGAACTCGAATGGAAGCTATAGATGAGCAATTAGCAGAACTTAGCGTAGGAGCCAAGCCGGAAAGCCAAGTCGGTAAGACGTCGACTCCGTTGCAACGGTCTAAGCAAAAACAACAACCACAGCAGAGGAATCGATGCGATAATCTGGAGGAAATAGGATCCAATGGAGAAGAAACGAGCTCATCTGAATCAAATACCTCTGAATCAAATACTTCTGATTCACAATCGGAAATGGAAAAGGAGTCTGTGGAAGAGATTTCTTCGAAGGTTTCGTGTCGCAGTTCACGAACAATATCTTTACAAGGGTTGAGGACACGCCGTGTAGGCCCTTCCAAGGCGCAGTTGTCTGCGAGGCATGGAATCAATCGCAAATTACCATCGTTTTCCGGAAAGGCAGAGGAATGGCCTCTTTTTATTAGCAGCTATACCTCTTCTACTGAGGCTTGTGGCTACAACGACGTGGAGAATTTGGTTCGCCTGCAAGAAAGCCTGACGGGACCAGCTTTAGATAGTGTTCGTGGACTGTTGCTATTTCCGAAATGCGTTTCGAAAGTGATAATAAAACTTCGTCGCTTATATGGTCGCCCTGAGTTGTTACTTCAACACTACGTGGAGAAAATTCGCAAGCTAGAGTCGCCTAAAGCCGACAGGTTAGCTTCATATATTCCTTTCGGAAATGCGGTGGAGCTGCTCTGCGACCACCTAGAAGCTGCTGAGCTGCAGAATCACCTAAACAATCCGACGTTAATCCAAGACCTATTGAGCAAACTACCTGCTGTCAACCAACGCGAATGGGTACGATACAAGAAACGAAAAACGATTGTGAATCTCCGTACGTTCGCTAATTTTCTCTCTAAAGTAGTAGCAGAAATTTGCGAAACGAACGTTGACGTAAGGGTTGCGCCAGATACTCAAAGATTGAAACCCAAAGAGAAAGCTGTTGTTTTCAGTCACAACACTGATTATCAGGAAACATCCAATGCCCAAAAACCTTGTAAAGCTTGTGGTCGCACTGACCACCGTCTGCGGTTCTGTGATGTGTTCAAGGGAATGCCTAAAGAAGAACGTTTCGAACTTGCCGAAAAGTGGAAACTCTGCCATGTTTGTCTAAATGATCATGGCAGACTTCCCTGTAGATTCCATCGTATACGTTGCGATGTTGGCGAATGTCGTGAGCGCCACCACCCCCTGCTCCATTCGACCCAAGTCGTCATGAATACCCACTTTCCAACGTCGTTCGGAATTATGTTTCGGGTGGTTCCAGTACGTTTATATTTCGGGAAATCAGTTGTGGAAACCCTGGCCTTTCTTGACGACGGTGCTTCTGTGACCCTTTTGGAAAAGTCGCTTGCGAAAAGACTAGAATTAGTAGGTGAAAAGGATGAGCTAACCATCAAATGGACAGCTGATGTTTCGCGAATCGAAAAGGAATCCATACGAGCCGATATGCACATCTCTTCGCGAAGTGGTGATGAAAAATTGCTGCTCCGGCACGTACGAACGGTATCAGATCTTCGTCTGCCGAAACAAAACTTGAATCCCGAAAAACTTAAGGAACAGTACCCTTTTTTAAAAGACGTTCCAGTAGAATCGTATCTAGAAGCCCGACCTGGTATTCTAATTGGTCTAAACAACTTAGAAGTTATTGCACCGCTGGAGACGAAGATAGGGAATATTGGCGATCCGGTTGCCGTACGGTCTAAACTAGGCTGGTCTATTTATGGCCCAATTCAGAATTTACAAGTAGCGCAACCAAACGCCTACGTTGGAATCCATGCCGAACCTACCAATCAAGAGATTTATGATTTGATCAAAGTCCAATACGTCGTTGAAGAATCCGCAGTGACTGTGACCAAGGAATCAAAGGAAGACCAACGCGCACGTGACTTACTGGAGAAAACAACTGTGCGCATCGGTAATCGTTTTGAAACGGGGCTGCTTTGGAACAAAGACGATATCTGGTTCCCGGATAGCTATGGTATGGCGTTTAACCGTATGCAGCAACTTGAAAAGCGTTTAGCGAAAACACCAGAATTGTATGTCAACGTTTGCAAGCAATTTGAAGAATACCATCAAACGGGGCATCATGCAACAGCGGGGTTCGATGCAACATTTATATAACACTACATTGAATCAATTTTTAATTTAATGTATTGTAATAAAGTTATCTTTTAATGATAACAAAATGATGATGACATAATTTTTCGCATCTTAAGCTAGTTGTTTTAAGTTTTTCATTTTTATGTAAAATTTGAAAAATCGAGCAATAAATGTACAAATTTTAACATGTTTTGAAGCCGAAAAAAACTTTACCCAGTATGACGGATCGGCTTGATAAAATTGCCTACAAACTTTTTACAGGTTTCCTCATGTTATACCAACATTGTTGGTGTAAAAATATTTTTCGAACAATCACCCAATTTTTTTAAATGAATATTTTCAAAATTCAGTTAGGTGTCTGGGGTTAAATGCAACAAAATGCAAATCAAAGAAATACCTTGTAAATCTCGTTTCCATGTGTTGGAATATGAATGTTTTGCATCACGCGTTTGTAAATATTTAAATTTCATTCATCCAAACATTTATTTTTATGATTTCAGCTTGTAGAATTTTTCGTAGTATTATTTAGCCCCTAAATGTATGCAGCATCCTTATTTTCAGAAAAAATGTGAAAATTTGTTTTTACAGACCCAAAAACTACTGCAATTGGTATTGTCATGCGTAATGGTCTTTAAGGCATCGCAAATATATTAAAAACTATGAATTTTCGTACGTGTTCATAAGATTTTTCATTAAAAACAAAGTTTGTTGCAAGTTACCCCATTTTCTAAGGAGGGTGAAAATCGCATGTTTTTAGAAAATTAAAAATAACTGAAGAAACCAATAATTTTTTTAACTACGCCAATTTGATGCCCCAGCATCCTTAAAACTTTTGATGCATAAAGGATACGATTACCTGTGAACATAAGTTTTTTAGAAGCCATTGAAGTTGAAAATTGTTGCATGTTGCCCCAGTTGACGGTATTTAAAGAAAGGCTACGCTCATGAAATAACCCCCGATGAACTCACGAAAACTGAAAAGCATAAAGTTTGGTACCTTCCTTTGAATGTGGTCCTGAACCCAAAAAAGCCGAGTAAGGTACGCCTAGTGTGGGACGCTGCCGCGACCGTTAACGGTGTTTCTTTGAACTCCCAATTATTGAAAGGGCCCGATACGATGGTTTCTCTTCCTGCTGTAATCAGTCGTTTTCGTGAGCGACCAGTGGCTTTCGGTGCGGATATAAAAGAGATGTACCACCAAATTCGGATAAGAACTGACGACAGA